>NW_027185665.1:4992422-5012715 GCF_028583685.1 Petaurus breviceps papuanus
GTGTGTGTGTGTGTGTGTGTGTGTGTGTGTGTGTGTGTGTGTGTGTGTATAATAGGATATAATTGAGAGAAATACACAACTAACAATCACTCATAACAGTAAACATGAAGGGGGCAAATTCAATCATAAAACAGAGGATATCAGAATGGATTAGAAAACAGAATCCAACATCTTTGCAAGAAATACACTTGAAATATCTGAAGATTCACATCTAGTTTAAAAAATTCTAGAGCATATTTCTTTAAAGTTGTTACAAGACTGACTTTTACTTTATTCTTATAAGACCAATGGGATTTTTTGACTCTTAGAGAGTTTATGTATGTTTAAAACAAGAGAGCTTCAAACTGAAAACACAAAGGATGTCATAGCCAAAATCAAGAGCAGAATTTATGCTTCAGGTGGTATTTTTAAAAAGCAAAAGTAGTCATCATGACCTTAAAGTAATGTAAAAATAATTATAGTTAAAAGAAATCATCGGGCTTAACTGCATTATGTTTAAAGGCACCATAAATAACGAAACATCAATAGTTGATACATATGCATATATACAATAAATACTGGAAGGAAATTAATTGAATTACAGAGAAAACAGACAACTTTATTGTTGGGGACATCAACTTTAGTACCGTGTTTCCCCGATAATAAGACCTATCCTGAAAATAAGCCCTCCCCTTACTGTGTAAGATTCCTCTAAAATAAGCCCTCCCCCAAAAATAAGCCCTATTGAGATTGCTACTGTAGTGAAGGTGATCCCCTGCACTACACGCTACCTTACGGTACCCTCTGTAGGCACCGTCCCCTCCCCCCCCCGTGAAATGCACGCTGCGCTCTGAGCTGCATCCAATCAGAGCTGCAGCAGTGAGTGCGTCATCCTGTTCTTTATTGAATTCATTATTGAATAAAGGTACATTTTTTGTTCACATTTACTTGTTTATTAAAATTGCTGTCAATGTTCATTAAAATAAGCCCTCCCCTGAAAATAAGCCCTCTGGTGTTTTTCTGTCCAAAAAATTTAATAAGACAGTGTCTTATTATCGGGGAAACATGGTAGTACTTCCTTCAGACCTCAAAGATAAATAAGAAAAATATTTAAGTATCTGGATAGAATTTAAGAAAAATTAGATATGAAAGATTTCTGGTGATTATTGAATATGAATAGAGACGAATATGCATATTCTCAGCTGTGTGTGACACCTTTAAAAACTGATGAGGTAAAAGGGAACAAATCCTCTTAACCCAATGCAGAGAAGCAGAAATATTAAATATGTTCAGACCACAATACAATTAAAATTATAATCAAAAAGGACCTTTTAAGAAAGCATTGAAACTTAAATAGAAATAAAATAATCCTAAAGAATAAATGTGTCAGAGAAGAAATAAAGAAATAAATGACAATTTTATCAAAGGAAATGACAAAATTCACATACTACCCCATAACTTGTAGGATGCAGCCAAAGCAGTCATTAGGAGAAAATATATATGTAAAAAATCCTTCATTAAAAAAAGAGAGGAGGAACAAATCAATGATTGGGAATGCAACTGAAAAAATTAAAAAAGCAAAAAAAAATCGAAAAGTATGAACACAAAAGCAGTCATTTTGAAAATCAAAGAAGAAAAAAACAAAAATAAAAATAAAATAAAATTGATAAATAAAGTGCTATTTTAAAATCCCTAATAAACTAGGTAACCTATTAAGAGAAGAAAGGTAAATTGCCAATAACAAAAACAAAAAAGAGAATTCCCAACAAATGAAGAAGAAAAGGAAATCATTGAAAACGATTTTGCCCAATGTATACCAACAAAATAGATTGTAATCCAAAGATAAAAGTCATAAGATAAAATGTATTTTTTATTTTTATTGGGGGGAGGCAATCAGGATTAAGTGACTTGGCTGAGGTCATGCAACTATTAATTATCTGAGGCCAAGACTTGTACTCATTTAGAAGCTCGTCTGAATTTCTTGGTTCCAGACAACTCTTTGACTGGAGGTTAGAAAGCTTTTTGTTGTAGCTGTTGTTGTTATTTATTTGTATTTTACTAACCCTTAAATTCCTAGTTGGGAGTCTGTTTCCTAAACATCAAAAAATCCATTAAAAATAAAAAATCAAATTAGATGGATTTTGCTTTAAAAAACAAAAAACACAACCATAGGTGCAGTATGGAGGCCAAGATCAGAAGGTTCTTCTCCCTCCAATAAGCTTTCTCAATTAGTTAAGCAAATTTAATTTGAGACAAGAACAAAAGGCAGAGCCATCAGCCTCTTGTGTATATTGGTCTACAACAAGTTGATGGTTACCTCACTATCCCAGCATAAATCTTACTGTATTATTTTGCTTTACGTTTGTACTTTATAGTTTCTAAAATTATTTCATATACATTATTGTATTTGTTCCTCATAACCACTATGTGAAGGGGAAGATAGGACAGATATTTTTAAAGGGGTAAGTACAGTAACTGACTAAATATAGTAAGTAAATATCCTCATTTCTGGAGCATTTTGCAAAAAAGATAAGCTTAGCCTTCTTGTCAGGAAAAATCCTAACAATTAAAGTTGTTCTAAAGTAGAATGTTCTGCTTCAGGATGTAGTGGGTTTCACCTCAGTGGAGGACATCAGGCAGGGACTGGATGACCACTTGTCATGTATGTTATAGTTGAGTTTCCATTCAGAAATGGGTATTATTTCAACTAGGTGGTTCCTAGAAGCCATTCTAATCAAATTCTGTGATTTCAATTTTGTGGATCTGATAACCTTTCCTTGTAGGATGCATTTTTCATACATACACCCAACTCCAGGCCTTTGGAGACACAGAAATTCTATATAGAATGGTTCCCTGTCTGTGAAATCATGAATCAAGCAAGTTATTGGAAGCATCTGAGGAACTATTTACCATATGTGAACTTGAAAGCGTTAAAAATGAATCTGCTTTATCAGCTATGTAGATATTCAATGGGTATCCTACTTTACTCCAAGTGCATAGCCAACCCTCTATGGGGACTTGGCATGAAAGTAATTGACTCTTCTTGGAAGTTTTTGCTTCCTTCCCTAGACCGACCTCCTGGGAAAATTTCCAGAAGAGATAAGAGGGTTAGGGAAGGAGGAGGTGTGTGTGCTGGGGTGGGTTCCATTGCCTGTAAATCTTTAAGGTAATCAGTTGGATTCATACCTCAATTGTGGAGTATTATAGAATAGGATAAATAAGTAGAGGATAGAAAAAAAAACATCTATCCCCCAAACCCCAAGATATCTTGTGAGGCTTCAGCAATCAAAATGTATATTTCTTTGGGCATGGAGGAAAGAAAGAAGGAAGAAAGAAAAGAAGGAAAAAAGGAGCATTGGCCAATTGGAACTGGCCAATTGGGTCCCCAATGGGATAGCTACTGCTACTCACAGATTGTTGTTTGTCTTTCATTCTTGAAAAAGACCAATGACAACAGAAGGGCGATGTCTTGACTTGCAAGTGAATTGGATTTAAGTGAGACAGGACTCTGCAGTCATTGGCTTCACTGTGTCCTCCAGAGTCATCTTAGTTCAGTGGCAAAACATAGGTCAGGATGACTGGAGATGACTTCAGATACAGTGGGAGATCTTGGCCTTTTTAAGCTACTTATTTATTCTATCATTTTTTTTTAACTGGGACTCTTTCGTCCCACATAGTTTCATTTATGATTTCTTGAAATAGAGCTCTGAGAAACATGACTTCAGTAAAGCCCATTGGAATTCACATGGAGATACTTGACCATGACCTTAAACCCAAATCACTCTGACTCTCGCTGATTGGCTAATAATAGCCTCACTTGGCCATTGTTTGGATTTTGATGGCTCAGAGTGAGTGTAAATAGTAATTTTTTCTGCTCTAGCCAGAAAACCTGAGGGTCTTCTCCTCCCAGTTTGATTTTTTTTTTGAGCAGGCAAACTAAGACACCTTTTGTTTCATTTTTTACTTAGCCTTAAATCGCTTAATGGATGTTGCCTCAGACAAACTGAGACTTGGGAAAGAGCTTAAAAAGGCCATCTCCCATTGGACTCAGATGACCCTGGAGGAGAGTCTCAGCTGCAGAGCCTGGCCTCACTTAAAACCAATCCACTTGCAAGTCAACTCATCATCCTCTGATGTCACTAGTCCTCTTGGAGAAGGCAGAACAAGCAACAGCAAGGAGAGTAGCATGCGGATAATGAGCGGAAAGCAGGGTACATTATTGATGGTCCGAGGTGGATGTGCCATTGGGGAAGCAGATGGTCTTGCATCATCACTCATGCTCTGCATATGCCTTCCTAAATGATTGCATTCATGTCATCCCATCTCCTTGAAAGGTTCTCTGTGATCCTGCTTCCACTCAAGCCTAGGGCACTTTTGTGGAGAGATAACCCTATGCTGTGTACTATGTCCACATGATTCTGATTGACTGAAGAAATGATGACTATGAATTGTGGAAGGGATTTACTTCAGTTTGTTCCAAAGAATTCAGAGAGATAAATTGGAAGCTTGTATGGAAAGAGAAGCTTTAGGGAGGAGAGAGACACAAAGAGAGAGAGAGAGAGTAAAAGAGAAAAAGATACAAAACAAGAGGGAATGAAAAAAAAAAGGAAGAAAGAAGAGGGGAAGGTATTAATGGATTGGTGTTCTTAGAGCCATTGGACATGTATGGGAGCTGGTCTATTATATTCCTTGACCTCTAAGGCTAGTAAAGGCTGACATGGAACTTCCCCTAGGAAAGATCAGTCTCTTTCTCATGGTTTGACCTTAGATATTATCTCACTCTTAACTGAAGAGCTCCTTCACTTTTGGGAAATCTTTGGTACATTCTAATTTATAGAACTTCTCCAACCCCTGAGTGCTGTTTTGCTTGTATCATTGATATTTAGGACAGTCTTTTGTGAAACTACCATTTGATGAGAAGGGACCAAGTAATGTATTTAAATTAAGAGTTACCCCTTCAGGTTAAGTGATCAGGGAAGTGATTTTTGTTAGGATCCCTTCAACACTATACTCCTCGAACAGAGTTATTGAAAGATGGCAAATAGACACAATTCTAGCCTGATAGCCAAGACAGGAGAGATCACTTAACTGTTTCTTTTCTTGTTCCCCATCCCGCTGACTCCCCAGCCCAAGCCATGCTGCTACGAACGTCGCCACAGCCCTCCTGCTTCTTACAAAAGTGAGCCGGGTCTCAAATTGTATCTATCCATGCCATGCTGAAGACATGGCACACACCGGAACATGCATAGTACACATATACATATGTAACACATATGTATGTATAGATATAATATAGATAGCCCCATAGATATATATTCCATACATTTACTCCACTCCACCTCTCCAGAGTCTACACACTCATCAAAGTCTCAAGACCCAGACCTAATTGCACTTCATCTACCAAGCTGACCATCACTCCAACCAACAGTAATGTCTCCTACCTCCGAACTCAATGGCCTTAGTTTCATGGTTCCAGAGTGGGAAGGAACCTCAGAGGCCATTTAGTCTAACTCTTATTTTAGAGATGAGGAAACTGAGGGCAAAAAAGTTAAGCAACTTGCTCAAGGTCACACAAGCAGTAAACCCCAGAGGTAGAATTTGAACCAGAATCCTGACACCAGAACCAGCTTTATCTGCTGTGACATGGTGCCTCACCCCTGAATTTAGCAAGCATTTGTAAGGCACTTCCTGTTTGTAGGCCTATAGGATCATAGGGTTAGAGGTCACCTAGTTCACCCTCCTTGTTTGACAGATGAGAAAACTGTGTCCCAGAGAGATTAAGAGAGAACACTGATAGAGGCTCGGAGAGGTAAACATTGAGTCAGGACACAGTCGCTCCCTTCATGTCACTCAGCAAATAAACACTTATTAAATGGTTGCCATGTGCCAGGTACTGTGCTAAACACTGAGGTTATAAAGCAAAGGCAAAAGATAGTCCTTCCTCTTAGGGCAAACAAGCTATTTAGAGGATAAACTGGACATAATCAACACAGAGACCATACTAGAATGAAGGGGCAACTTATTTAAACATATGCTACCTTTTAACCTCTGTGGGATTTCCTTGTGTAAAAAAAAATAAAAATGAAAAAGACTGCCAATTAAACGTTTAAAAAAAACAGAAGAAAATTCAGAAGAGGACATAGATATGCAGGGCAATGTTACCACCACATTAAATTTAATATAGGCTCACCTATGAAGCTTCATGTAATACTTACAATATCATATACACTCTTTATGTTCTTTACATAAGTCAATGCTCATGTTTACTGCTTGTCAGGTTCACAAGGAAAAAAGATTATTTAATCTTAAAATTATATTGTTTTATCATTTAATTGGTCATAGGTATTAGTTTTATCTCTACTGAGTCTGTGCTTATTTCTTTTCCTCTTTTTCCTTCCCCCATAAGGTAGAAAGTTAATAAGGGTGTGCATGCCGTAGGGACAGCTAATGATTCAGCCTACACCAGAGGTGAGTTGGGAACCAGAGTAGAAGCCTGATAGCCCTGAATAATCAGAATAACCCACCAAAGTATTTAAGTAAATTGAATGGTAATTAGGGAGCTGGATGAACTTCTGAACAAAGTGGGATTATAAGGATTCCCATTCCTAAAATCCGACCCAAGAAGGACACCCATGATGAGAATCCATCCTAAATGAACGTAGTACTTACAAAATCCCAAAATGTTAAAGCTAAAAGGAGCCTTATAGATCATCCATCTCCATCTTTGCAGGGCAGAATCCTCATTTTCTGACACCTTAATTTTAATATCAGCTAATTGAGAAATCAATCAAGACATAAAATGAAGCTTTAAAAAAAAAATACCATTTAGAAGCCTGCAAATGAAAGCACAAAATTTGACTAAGCAGCAAGGATTTTATATGTAATACACAGCCAGAACTATCCTTGGGAGTGTGGAAAATTGGCATGACTGTTCTATGCCCTGAATTTTTAGGGGCTTGGGCTGCATCAATGATTAGAGATGCAACAAGGAGAAAGGATGTCTCCGTCAGATCTCAAGTTCAAGTCCAGTGTTTAATAAAGCCCTGGAGGAGTTACCAACTGTCAGTGAAGAACCTGTGCCAAATGACACTAGGTATTTTTCAATTTGATAAATATTTATTAAGCACCTACTATGTGTAAGGCATTAGCTAGGGGCTGGAGATAGAAAAATGAAAAACACAACACTATGCCTGCTCTCCAGGCCCTTGTGATGTAACAGGGGCAATAGTGCCTGCACATACATAAATATGATTCAGAAGAGTAGAATTTTAGTTAGAAGGGGTCTTAGACACCATCTAATCCACACCATACCTGACCAAGGATTTCTCTGTATAGAAACAGAGATTTAGAGCTGGAAGGGACTTTCAAAGCCATCCAGTATAAACCCCTCATTTTACAGATGAGGAAACAGCCTTAGAGAAGCTACGTGACTTGGCCAACTTCACACTGTATGATCATAAGGTCATATAGAACGGGCTGGCAGGATCATCAGAGGCCATCTACCTAGTAAAAGGAACAAACCAGATTTGAATGTAGATGGACCTCTGACATCAAATCCAGACTTTCCCCTTGTACTTTCTATTGGTAACACCTTTCACTCCTTTAGCCCTTTCCTTGGTGTTCTTGGTTGATGTAGCTTGAGCAGCTTCATTCCGTAATTTGATAGACATTAAGACATTGTTTCACTGTTATCATTGTGAGGGATAATTTGCGGTGAAGTTTCCCCATTCTGAAAAATCAAATCTGGAGTGGCTTCAGCATCCACTAGGCCTAAGTTTAGAGGTCACCTGACCTTACAGGAATCTGGGACTTAGAGCAATGGAGACCCTCCCCAGGCCACCTCAGCACAAGATGTGCCAAATAAGGATAAAACTGCCTTCTGGCCTTGCATTGGACACCCACATGTTTCTGTGTCTTTTGTCTCCGGGATAGATTCCTGCTTAGGTTGTGGGCCGGCCTCCCTACCAAGGAGGGTGAAGGCCAGTTGGGGGGTTGGGTTTCTGCATTAGAAGGTTATATAACCATGGGCTTGCTTGTACCTGCTGCTCTCTCCCTGGCAGACACCATTTGAGAGATAGGGGCAGAGGGCCCTTTCTCATGAGAAAGAATAAAGACCTTTTCTGATCTCAGATTCAGACTCTGAACTCTTTCTTCCCACACATCATCCAGCAAGAGATTGTAATAGCTGAGCTGCTAGTATTCCCCTTGAGTCACAAGCCAAATGGTATCATCAGAGTCTCTCTGATGCATGCACGGGAGAGTATTACTAAAAGGCTGTAATATTCTCATTAATCACCAGATGGTATTCAACCTACAGACAGCTAGACTGTGTCTTCTGTTGAGCCTGACCCTTCAAGCAACAATAATGGCTGGGTCCAGAATCAAGCTCAGAAATGAAATAAAATTTTACTCAAAATATTACCTGTACACAGTTGATGAGCCCCAAAGCTGACTCTGGACTTTCCTTCCCTTTTTTCAAGTCATGATTCCTCCCATATACACAGGACTCAAATATTTAATCTACCAGGATCACAGGGTTTATTGAACTCAACAGAAAGAAAGGAAATCATTCACACGTTCTTCTAGAAAGCCATCTGCCTCTAGCCAGCTCCCAAACCTCCTCTACTTTCTCTTAGCAGTCTTCAGGAGTAGAGGTAAATTCCCAAAGCACCAACACTTGCTACTTAACACCCTTATCAAGTGGAAGGGGAGGGTATATATATTTGGTATGTGCTTGTGTGGGGGATTGGGGAAGGGCTGGGGTCCTATCTTTGAATAACAGATTATAACAGGATTGAAGGCAGGAAAGACAATATTGGAAATTTGTCTCCTGCCTAGTTCTTCATTCAAATATGATTCACAATAGCTGTCAGTCTAATTGATTACAGTCTTCTTTCATTGTAGCTTCCATCCTTATCCTTGATCCAATATAATAATCTCTCCTTGCAGGGGTGGTCTCAGGCAGTCTTGCTTGATGGCGGATTGAACCCCACACGACAGCTGCACTGTCCTCCATAGCCACAGTTCTAACCACTCCAGTCTCCACAGAAACCTGGAAAACCAAAACCCAGGACAAGCATAGCCCATTCTCCTTGCCTGCATGCAGATGAACTATTCTGACTCTCAGTCCGGATAGTAGTTGCTTACAGACTGCCAAATCACTTCTCTTCCTTCCTCAATGAGTTCGGTATATGGTTCGTATTTTTCTCTCCTCCTATCCTCATGTTAGGGGACTTCAACATACATAATGACTCTCCTTCAAACACCCTAACCACTCAGTTCCTCAACCTACTCATTTTCCATGGAATTCTCCCCCGCCCTGCCTCAGTCATGCACAAAGATGATCAGACCCTTGATCTTGCCATCGCCTACAAAGGTATCACCTCCATTTCTAAGAATTCTGAAATCCTCTTCTCTGACCACGACCTCTCCCTCTGCTCTCTCTTTAAAAGCCCTATCCTTTGTCCACGTGATCACTTTTCTCCCAGGGCATCTCCACTGCACTAAACACTCTTCTTTTCCTCCATCTTGATCCTTTGGTGAATCAATTCAACTCTACACTGTCCTCTTTTAACTCATCATATTTCTGATTGTGCCCAGACAAGTCTCAGTCTTGGATCACTCCCACTGTTCACACCTTCACTTTTACACACGTGCTGCTGAACAAAGAGAGAGAAAATCACAGAATTGTTCTGACTGGATCCACTATCTATTTAAGTTACACAACTTCAGCTGGGCCCTCAATGCTGCTAGGCAATCCTACTATACCTCCCTTATCAACTCACTCTTCCACTTTCCTCGGCAGGTTGAGGAATTGAGCAGTTAGGTGATTTGAGGTAGAGTTGTTGTGTATATTGAAGTCCCTTAGTAGGAGGTAGAGAATTGGGAAGAGAGAAAATTGTGAGCCAGTTATCACATTTGTTGAGGAATGAAGCAGAGTGATCTGGTGATCTGCAGACAATAGCCACCAAGATTTTGATTCGGTGGGGGATATGAATAGGATGAACCTCAAAGGAGGAGAGATTACTTAGTCCAGGAGGAAGAGAGAAAACCCGGAAGTGGGAACGGGGAGCAAGGGGTGCTCCAGTTCTCCTTCCTCGACCAGTGAACTGAGGAGAATGAGTGAAGGTGCAATTAGTTCTGAAAGAGTGGCTAGCCAGTTTGTTTCCTCAAGGGGAAGCGAAAGTCTTCTTCAGAAAGAGTTAGTAGACGGAAGAAGTAGAAGAGGAAAAGATTTTTGATGAAGGGAAGTTTGTTGATGAAGGGAATAGACATACCAGAGGGCACAGTGGAAGGGCCAGGCAGTTAGGTTGAAACTTTGGGGTGGAAGGACTAAGGGTGATGAGCATGAGGAATCAGGTGGTGAGTGTGTGTGTGTGTGTGTGCGCGCGCGCAGGACAATAGGGTTTGGGTGAAGATCTGCAGGAATTCACTTCTTGAAATGTGAAGGGTGAGAATGTTCATTACTGAGTGGAGGCCACCGCTCCTCTCTCCTCACAGGACAGACACAGGAGGAGACGTGAAGCCTGAAATCAGAGGGAAGGTAGATCTTTGCACCGCTGGGCTAGGAAGAGGAAGCAGAAAATGCCTTATGCAGCACCCACGGAAGTGGCTGCTTTGGGGCAGATGGAAGATATCTGGCCTAGCCCTTTCCTCAGGGCACATGCTGCACCCAGCAGGAGATAGAAGGCACAAGGTACTAGGGATAGGCAAATCCTGCAAAAAAATAAATAAATAAACAAAAACAAACAAACAAAAAAACAACCTCAAGTCACTAAGGTAAAATGGGTTAGAGACCAAGTACTCAAAAAAATTGTCAGTGACACATAAAAAGATGGGAATCTAACAAAAATGATAGTATAGTTTTAAACATGTTAAATGTTTAAGAAATACAAAAATACCACAACAGATACTGGTGGTTCCCAGCCTCAGGCTCCACCTGTGGCCCAGTTTTCACAGGATTTGGAGGAGCACAGCCTAGTCACAACCTCTGAGAGGGCAAAGCTTGGACATAGTACAAGATGGGCCAAAATAGCCCCCTTTTCCCTACAGCTTCTACGGCACCTGAACATATGCATTAAATATGGACCTTTGCTTTGAAAAAGACCCCAAGTTTTCTTGTCCAGGCACCAATTGCAGT
Organism: Petaurus breviceps papuanus; assembly: GCF_028583685.1. Taxonomy (NCBI): domain Eukaryota; kingdom Metazoa; phylum Chordata; class Mammalia; order Diprotodontia; family Petauridae; genus Petaurus; species Petaurus breviceps. Next base: position 5,003,542 of record NW_027185665.1, read on the forward strand.
TTGTGAGTTATTGTGAAATGCTATCATTTTCTATATTCTCTCAAAGATAAAATTGTGCATAAACGAAAACAAAATTCAAATTATGCTTAAACACTCTAATATGTCAATCATGTTGGAACAAATATAATTTTCGAAACAAGTGTTATTGCAGAACAGATGTTATTAAAAAAATTTTTTTAAACTTTCCTTGTCTTAGCATATTTGGACTAATCTGAAAGAGAAAGTTCCCTTGATTTTTAACTGTTGATCTTAACTAAGTCCTCAGTCTAATCAGCCCAGTAAAGAATTCTCCCTTGAAGGAGGTAGACAGACAAAGGACCTATGAATAATAACCTCTTTTACAATGCTCTGAAGGGAGTAAGATAATGATCTGGGTAATTGCAGGAAGAAATCTCTGGTTACTTTTCAGTCATTATTGACCTGCTAGAAACGAAAATCCCGGAGGTGAGTGGTCATAGAGGTTTTGAATCATTTTAGAAAAATGGCGAAGACTAAATGACTATTGTTCTGGAATGATGAAGCAGAATGTTAATTGAGGTGTGTTGCTATGTTTTATAATAATAGAAAATTTTCCTTGTTTAAGATTCCCATAAATGTCCCTGTAAAATGTCTTGTGTTAGAGAAATGTCTGAGGGCATGAGAGGCCTCAGCCGGTTTCAACATTTCTCTCTCTAAGTAGAATAATGCTTGGATTAGAATAATGATAAATTAATAAAAATTTATTCCAGAACGACTTATACAGTTATCTTTTTTCTTCAATACCTCTCTCAATCTTTGTTCCCTCCTCTATAAAATGGGGATAATAACACCTAACTCCTACCTATCCATGAGAATTAAATGTCACAGTGAAAGGGCTTTGAGGAAATCTCAAGTACCCCACAAATGTATGATATTTTAAAAAATAAATACTTCATCAACTTCCCAAGTCACAGGAAGACATAAATTTGGAGTCCTAAAGTTATACCCTTTTTACTTGTGAGAAAATCTTCCCACAGCAGACTAGGAAAATTTCCCACGATGCTAGGTCATAAAGCAAGGTTCCTAGGCAGAAATGTGGGAGGAAGTATAACATAAGGTAGCAGGTCTTGGAGTCAGAAGACCTGAGTTTAAGTTATAACACTTATTAGTTGTGTGAGTATGTGCAATCAGATAACTCTGTTCACTATCTTATTCATCTGAAAAACGAAGATGATAATACTTCCACTGCCTACCTTGGAGTTATTGAGAGGACAATGCTTTGCTAACCTTAAGAGTGTTGTGGAAAAGAAAATTGTTGTCATTGTATGGAAAGGGCCCAGTCTGAATAGAAGATATTCCTGAAGTATATTTGTTTAGTCCTAATTGAAATGTGGAGGTGTTATTGTGTAGGCAGAAGGAATTTCCCCACCAATTCACAGATCCTTTACATATGGAAAGGTCATAAATTCTCCCATTACCAAGGTAAAGCTGCAAGGTCTGACTCTCCCAATTCCCTGCGGTTCTTTGCTCTGTGTAGGTGGTTTTATGACTCTTCCCTCTCAATGCTTCCCTCTCACTTAAACCTGATTCCACCTGTATAAAAATATTCAGGGAAGGAGGAGAGCATAGCTTAATTTATACTAAGTTCTCCTTCAAATGAGGCAGCATTTGATTGATCAGTCTATTGACTCACTGTGTGTGTATGTGTGTACACACATATGTACATATATACACATATGTGTGTATATATACATATATAGAGAGACAGGCAGAGACAAAGATATGAAGGAAATAAATACAGAACAACTGGTAGTCACTAGGAGCTGGGTAGTGAGAATCATGGAGGAATTCTTGTAGAAAAGTGTTTGAGCTGAATTTTGAAGGAAATTGGAGATTCTATGGTGGAGGAGTGAGGAAGGAGTGAGTTTGAGATGTAATCACCAGATGTATCATCTATGGAAGTTGTGTGTGTGTGTGTGGGGGGGGAGAACTCACTCCTTTACCCTACATCCTCTCTTCTGCAAAGGGTCAGAGCTAAATTTTCCCAGACCATGATTATCTGTGTCCAGAAGCCATGGCTTTGGATATCATTTCTTCTCTGATCTTAACTCTTTCTCCTCTTTGGAGAGTGGAGATGTTGCCTACAGCAGAAGTACTAGATTAAAATGTTTCTATTTGAGTTTGACACCACTGGTCTGTGGCCCTAGACATTCTTCTCCTTCTCTTTCTCTTCCTCCCTCCTCTCCATAGATTTAATGAGCCTCACTGTGTGTGTGTGTGTGTGTGTGTGTGTGTGTGTGTGTGTAGCAATATCCTAACCCTATTCAACTACTTTTTCCTTAAGAGATATTTAGACTTGGTTGACTCAAGGTAATAAGGACTGTCTTCCAGTTGTCTGACTACAAAGAAGTCACAATGAACTAGAAGGTCTCTCCAGAGACCTTTGGCTACTGGATTGGGATGAGAGTATCACTCAGCTGAATCTTTTTAAAATATCCTTCTCCTGTTATGGATAAGTAATTCTCCTTTTGCTAACTGTTGAATGACCTACAGTGTCTCATTTTGTTCCAATATCACACTAAACTACCAGGGGATTGTCATGAATCAGGTTTAGCTGAGAACACCTTGTTATAAAAGAAAAGGTTCATTTACAGGCTCATTAACCTGTAAGTGAAAGAAAACCCCCAGATTCAGTTTAAATTCTCTTAAGAATTTTATAGAATTATTTTTATTTTTAAAAATGTTAACATAGTCCCTGAGTTCCCAAGTTGTGAGATTCCTTAACTACTGTCCAGAGACTGAAATCTCTGCCCTGTTGTAATACTATAAGAATTTCATCAAGCCATTAACATCTCTCTCTCTCTCTCTCTCTCTGTAATCAATTTACAAACATGCAATATACAGCTTTCATGGTTTCATTGTAAGTTTCATGTAAAGAGGAAAATAATAATCAGGGTAAATAAACAACTTAGAGAATAATGAGAAATCAAATTATGTAAAAATTCCATGCCACAAAACAGTGACAGGGAGGGGAGCGAATTGGAGAAAGAAATCATTTTTGAGCTTCCTAAGCCTCTTGGAGAGAAATAGATCAGCCACCTTACTTGAAAAGGTATTTTCTCATGATTGGAGGCTCAGTCACAAGCTCTGTTATACCTGACTTCAGCCATATTTTTCTAATCACTGTCATCACTTCTATTAAGTTGCCAAGGGTTGGATGCCATGGCAGAAAGGGAGAGAGAAATGCCACCACTGCCACTATGGACAGCGGTTGGCTTCCATCTCAGGAGGAGGAAGCAGACCCTAGGCAATCTGTCTCTATTCTCTTATAGATCAGTTCAAAAACTTTCTGAGGGTCAGTGTTACCCTGACCAGCCCAGTAGAAGTCACACAATCTTCTCTCTCTTCCTACATTCGGGAACAAACAAACACTAGTATCTTTAGTAAGGGTTAAAACTACTTTCCTTTTAGTGAGGATTAAAACTACTTTTAGGGCAGCTGGTGGCAGGGTAGATAGAGTGCTGGCCTGGAGCCAGGAAGACTCATCTTCCTGAGTTCAAATCTGGCCTCAGACACTAGTTATATAACCCTGGCCAAGTCACTTACCCCTGTCTACCTCAGTTTCCTCATCTGTAAAATGAGCTGAAGAATGAAATGAAAACGACTCCAGTCTCTTTGCCAAGAAAACCCCAAATGGGGTCATGAAGATCATGTGCAATTGAAATGACTGAACAAAAATTAAGCTACTTTCACCATGAGGCTTTAGCACTCCATCCCGCCTTTGGGGAAGTATGAATATACTGTTACATGAACACAAAGATGAGCAAAATCATAGATGTAAGAGATGAAATATCACCTGTGAGGAAAAGCTAGAAAGGAAAATAATGTATAACGTGGCTGCAAAGGGAAGTGGGAACCAGGTTGGGAATCACCTTAGATGTCAAGCCAGGGACTGTGTATCTGATCCCAGAAGTAATCAAGGGCCACTGGAATTTGTTAAGCAGAAGAATCTTGGGGAAAGCGCTAGACTGGGAATTAGCAAACCAGAGTCTCAGTTGGAGACTTAAGCGGGAGTCATCTTATTAATATGCTTCGGTTTCCTCATCTGTAAAATGAGGATTAGTCTGGGGCAGCTAGGTGGCACAGTGAATAGACCACTGGCCCTAGAGTCAGGAGGACCTGAGTTCAAATTTGACCTCAGACACTTAACACAAAACTAGCATTGTGACCTTGGGCAAGTCACTTAACCCCAACTGCCCTGCCTTCCCCCTTCAAAAAGAAAAAAAAAATGAGGATTAGTCTAGTTAAATTCTAGGGTGTCTTCCAATTCTAAGAGTTTATTATTCTCTGCATGACTACCAAGCCTGGTGCTCTATCCTCTATATGGCATTACTTCTGTGTAGTGGCCTCTCTCATATATAATCCATGGTGATGCTCTCACTATAGAGAGAGACTCTATGTCACTCATCAGAGGGGAGGCTTAAAGACAGGGAATTGATCTGAGTGACTATTTCTAGAACCAGCAGTTCAACTGAGGTGAGTTGTAAGCCCTACAAGGTCCAAGTGTGCCCAGAGTGTATAAAGTCCCCTAATGGGGATGCTGTGTCCCCAAGTGGATGCTGCCACTGAAGGCGTTAAAGGGATGAGAGCCACAATTTGCTACAGAGGGGAGAGATCCTAGAATGAGAGGAAAATGCATATGGACACTGGAGGTGGAAAGGAATAGTTTGGGATTTGGGGGGAATATTATAATTTACCTAATGGCATACTGTGGTCAATATGTTTGCCAAATGGAAATGGGATTATTACATCGGGGTGTCAGGTTAGCAAATTTTCCCAAGTTTGTGGGTTGGGATTTAGGTCAAGATAGTGGGACATTTCTCCCTCTGGTGAATCCAGGCATTGATACCATAGGCATTTTTGGCATAAGTGTTAGGTTCCAGATGGACCTCAAATGCCTTGAGAGAAGATACTATACTTTTCCCCCTCATTAGACTGCTGTGGGGTTTGAGGGGATTTTTTCTGCATTTCTTTGTATCCCCAGGGCTTAGCACAGTGCTTGGCATATCGTAGTAGGTGCTTAATAAATGTTTGTTGACCATCAGACTGAACTATGGCGGATGTTTAATCAATCAACAAATATTTATCAGAGTACTGTGTAAACCTTATATTGACTGATTTGATAAAATTAGCTTTTTTTGTGAATTAGGTTTTGATTTATTGACTAAGCATGACAGTGCTTGATTCTCAAAATAACCTTGAGAGTCATTGAGCTAATAATGGAAATATTACCATTTTACAGATGATAAAATGGGGCATAGAGAATTGAACTGACTTGACAAGATCAACAGAACTAAGTAGAGGCAAAGACTAATCTAAAAAAATATTGAGATGAAAAGGGGGAGGAGGAAAAGGTATCCTATCAATCTGTGTCTCATCTTTTCCTTTAAGCATTCTAGTGCAGCCCTTTGGACCTTGTACTCAGTCCTAAGTATGCTCCAGGCAGCTTCTTTTCTGTTTCTTTCATTTATTTATTTTTATTATGAAATTCAAAACACTAAGCAAAATGGGCATATTATATGCAGAGTAGAACAGAAAAAGAGGATTGTTCATAAATCTGCAGATGTCTCATTTAAGGCTTGTTTTTTTCTTTAAGTATGATAAGTGATAAATTCAACCTTTGGCTTTCAAAGCTGTCCTTATTGTCTATGCTCCTACTGCTTTTCTGACTTCTTTATTTTTGTTTTTGCTTATTTTTGGTGGGTTTTTAATTTTTTCTTTTTTAATTTTATTTTCTCAATTACATCTAAACAAAAATTTTAACATTCATTTTTTTTTAAAATTTTGAGTTCCAAATTCTCTTTCTCCCTTCCTTTCCCCCCTCCTTGAGGAGACAATCAATTTGATATAGAGTATACATGAGCAGTCATACAAAACATTTACATGTTAGCCATCTTGCAAAAAAATTCAGACTCCCCAAAATAAAGAAAATAAAAAAGTATGCTTCAATTTGTATTCAGATTCCAGCAGTTTCTTTTCTGTAGGTGGATAGCATTTTTCATCATAAGTCCTTCAGAATTGTCTTGAATCATTGTATTGCTGAGAGCATCTAAGTCATTCATGGTTGATCAATCATACAATATCTCTGTTACTATGTACAATGTTCTTCTGATTCTGCTTATTTCTCTTTGCATCAGTTCATATAAGTCTTCCCAGGTTTTTCTAAAAGCATCCTGCTTGTCATTTCTTATAGCACAACATTATTCCATCACCTTCGAGTACCACCACAACTTGTTCAGCCATTCCCTAACTGATGGGCATCCTCTCAATTTACAATTCTTTGCCATCACAAAAAGGGCTGCTAGAAATATTTTTACATAGATGGGTCCTTTTTCCTTTTCTTTGATATCTTTGGAATACAGACCTAGTAGTGATATTTCTGTGACTATTTTGAAAAAGGTATCTCAATAGCTCTCCTCTCTTCCTTTATCTTGCTTCATCTTTTTTATCTTTCTTTCCTCCCTCCTTCCTTTTTATTCTTCCTTCCTCCCACCTTTCTCTTTCTTTCTCTCTTCCTTCTCTCCTTACTTTCTCTTTCTATATTTCTCCCTTTCTTTCCTTCTTTCCTTCCTATTTTCCCCTCATCTTCCCTGCTCATTCACAATGGAAAAAAGCAAAGGAAAACAAAGTCCTTGTAACAAGTATGCAGAGTCAAGTCAAACAAATTCCTGCATTGTCTGTGTCCAGCAATATATGTCTGTGCCTCTCTGTTAAGAGATAAAAAGTATGCTTTATTATCTATCATCAGTACTCTGGAGTTGTGGTTGGTTATTGCATTAACCAAAGTTCTTAGGTCCTTCGAAATTGTTTTTTGTCATAATATTGTTTTTGTTTAAATTGTTCCTTCAGGTCTGCTCACCTTCTTTTGCATTCATTCATATAGTCCTTCCCAGTTTTCTTTGAGAGTTCCTTTTATCGTTTCTTATCAGTCAGTTTCCAAGTTAATCAGCACATTAGAAAAATCTGAAAGGAAAAACAAAGCAAGCAAACAAAAAAAAAAAACCTTTAATTTGGGAAGTGGGGAGATAGTCATATGAGAGAGTAGGAATAAGGTTGACCGACCTGCTTCAGAATTTAGATGGGAAGTGGAGGGCTTCAGTTAAAGGAGGATGAATTCGGTTTCTGGCCACTAGTGTGAGACTAGTAACTGGTACTGCAGCAAATTTTTAGCTTGCTTCAGATACATATCTTATGCTCTACTATCTAATTATCCTTGCCTCTAAAATAGAAATTGAAATACTGACCTACTGCCTGCAAGACTAGGTGAAACAGAGGTCTTGAAAGTGCACACACACATGTGGTACAGGAGTGGGGTGGTATGGTACTTCCTTTCTAAAGATCTACTCAATAACCCTGCTTTTCAAAAGCAAAGGATCTTGAAAAGGGCAGATATAGATTTATAACTAGAACAGATCTCATAGATCATCTAATCTAACTCCCTTATTTTATAGATCAGGAAACAGAGACCCAAAGAGGTGAAGTCACTTGCCCAAGATCATGTTGTTCAGCTGTTTCAGTCATGTCCAACTCTTCTTCATCACTTCATTTGGGGTTTTCTTGAAAAAGATACTTTCTTTTTGATGAGTGGTTTTTCACCAGCACATTTTACAGATGAGGCAACTGAGGCACACAGGGCTAAGTGACTTGCCCAGAGTCACATAGCTGGTAGATTTTTGAAGCTGGATTTGAACTCGTCTTCTTGACTCCAAGCGTAGGGCTCTAGGACCGCCTAACTGGACCACCTAACTGTCTCACCCAAGATCATACATGTAACTTAAACAATGGCAGAGAGAGGATTTGAATTCAGATCCTCTGACTCCAAGATCGCTATTAAGACTAATACAGGGGGCGGCCAGGTAGCACAGTGAGTAAGAGCACAGGCTCCAATGTCGGGATGACCTGGGGATCAAATCTGAGCTCAGATACTCAGCACCACACCCAGAAATAACTGGCCGTGTAACCTTGAGAAGTTACTTAACCTCAATTGCTTAAAAAAAAAAAAAGACTAATAAAGATAGATGATAGCTTGTTGTTTTGTTTGTTTGTTTTTTAAGAAATAGACACGACAGAGCTTCCTATGGCAAAATGTCTCAATATATCCTATGATCCCAAATTCAAAGGTATGTTAGTCTGAACCTTATAGTACAGTTGAGGGAAAAGAATCCAAGAGAGATTAAGTGACTTAATGTCAAACAGGTTGTATACATCAGAACTGGGATTTAATTCCAATTTGCTAAATGCAGAAGAAATATGTAACCATTTATCCCCATTAATGATATCAGTTAGATTTAACCAATCAATTATAAAGGATTTATAATTCTTTTTAATCAGCTGCAGATCCATTCTCAGCTAAGCTATCAGATTAATTGTAACAAATTAGAAAACAATACTCTCCTGAGGGTATCAGGAAGAGAAACCACCCATCACTTATTTATGAGGACACATAGACAGGCAGGTACAGTGTGAGTTTGGCTGGGCTGTCAGCATAAAGCTTCATTATCTTCCTGTTTTGTGGTAGCTCAGTAGGGAGTAGTGAAAAGACAGCTACCAGAGTAATGAGGAGATGGATGACTCACACACAGTTCATTATAATAGTCTATAAGTTTAAATCATTATCCAGTATCTTCAAGTGTAATAAGTCATCCCTATTGGAGAGCAAGATCTTAATGGCCCATAAATCAAGCCGCTTCTTAAAATACATACTGTCTATTAAATTGTGGCCATAATTAAAGTCATTCAATATGTAATAAATACTACACAATCTCAAAAATCACTTGTAATTGTCATTGGATGGACTATAAAAAAGACAAAGATGGAGAGAGGGCTAAAAATGGAATTCAAGTCACCTGACTTACAGTCTAAAACACTCTCCTACTTTTCTTTAATAATTACTAGCTCACCCGTTTAATGTCAAAGACAGTTTGGGGTCTAAAATTCTCCTATATCTTTCCCTTCAATGTGATGCTTGAATAGGAAAGGTTTGCTTCTAAAAACTTTGCTTACTTTCTTTTGCTTATTTTATTAAATTATTTTCACCAATACTCTTTTTTTTTTGCTTTTTTGGAGGGCAATTGGGGTTAAGTAACTTGCCCAAGGTCACATGGCTACTTGTGTGTGTGTGTGTGTGTGTGTGTGTGTGTGTGTGTGTGTGTGTGT
>NW_027185665.1:5012725-5255184 GCF_028583685.1 Petaurus breviceps papuanus
TGTGTGTGTGTGTGTGTGTGTGTGTGTGTGTGTGTGTGTGTGTGTGTAAGTGTCCGAGGCTGGATCCGAACTCAGGTCCTCCTGATTCGAGGGCAGGCTCTCTACTCACTGCGCCACCTAGCTGCCCCTCCATTGCTCTTTTTCAACTTACATTTCCCAGTGACTTCATTCTCCTTTTCTCCATCCATAGAACCCTCCTTTGCTACATACAAGTACAGCTAAGCAAAATAAATCAGCTCATTAGGAGAGTGTGCCTCAATCTGCCCCTATAGTCTGTACCTCTTTGGCTGGGTCAGTGATATTTCCAGAACCCTATTATCCAACATTTAGGTATTCCTGTCAGCCATTGAAAGATACTATGGTGATCTCAAGGTATGCAGAGTTGAATCGTCACCCTGGTTAGAATTCCCTTATTGCCATTGCCTTACCACACACCACTTCCCCATGGTCTTTGATAGGATTATTATTATTACTACCAGTTACTCCTCTTCCTCCTATTGCCACCACCACCACCACCACTATTATCACTACTCCTACTCTATCACTACTACTACAAATTGTGACATCACTGATAAAGAAAACTCCCTAGTGAGCAAACTATAGATGCAGGTCAGCACTTTCTGAGGAATAGTAGATAGAGTGCTGAGCCTACAGTCAGTATGACTTGAGTTGAAAACCAGCCTCAAAAACTGCATGACCTTGGGCAAGTCATCTAACCTCTGTCTGCCTCAGCTTTTTCAATTGTAAAATGTGAATTAATAATAACAGCATCCATCTCACAGGTTTGTTACAAGGATCATAGGAGAGAATATTTGTAAAGTGCTTAGTGCAGTGCCTGGAACACAATAGGTACTTAATAAATGCTTCTTGTTTTTTTTTTTCTCTCCTTATAGTCTTACTGAATTGTTCAGCATTGAGACTTGTCCAGAGTCACAAAGCCAGTATAGATCAGATGTAGGTCTTCCTTGATCTAAAGCTGGTTCTCTATCCTTTAAGTCACAATACCTCTTTTATTAATTGTTATTATTTTCCAATTATCCAACTGGTCAGTACACTGTTACTCTCTGTTTCAAAGCTTCCCCCACCCCCTTTCTATTTCTAGGACATACACCCCTTATCAGTAAGTCAGGATAGCCATATTTCAAGCCAGGCTCAGCAATGGAGCACTTATCATAGGGGAAAATGAAGGTCCGTCAGGGATCTCTCAGTTGCTGACAACCATTTTAATTGGCGTCTGATAGGAAGCCAGACATTCATTCTGCCTGTGGCATTGCAGATAAACAGTGCAGTTCAGGCATGCTCACTCGCAGTCTTTAACCCATTTATATTGGGATTTTTAAAGCCAAACACAATACTTCTGGTGCACTTCTGCTAGCAAATTGCTCGAGGAGGATTAAAGGTAACAGCTGTTTATGTCTTCATAAACAGCTGGGAGATCTTGCCTTGAAGATCCCAGGCCTCTCCAACACTTACACACAATTATGACAGGGCTAGGGGCAAGAGTGTTACCAAAACATCAATCATTGGACAGTTATTGAATACCTACTAAGTGTAAGGAACAGCGCCAGGTGCAATGGGGATAGAGGGAAATATGATAGAGTCCCAGCCTTCATGGAATTCCCAATCTAGAGGGGCAAGAAAAGAGATGGACTTAATCAAAGAAAACTCGAAATACTGCCAGTGACTGGCTAGGGTCCAAGGAGTGTTATAGACAATAAATACTGTCAAAGGCCAGAGGAAGGAAAGGTCCCTTGGAAGGAAAGACTTTAATGATTTGAAGGGTAATTACCTATTGTAGTCTCTAAGTCTTTGTTCATATTAATGACAGTTTTTTTGCATCTTACTAGTGAATGACTGACTTCATAAGGAAATATGTTGAAAATCTTCATGTAGCAAGTTTAGTATTATCAAATATGATTAAAAGTCTATCAGTAATTGCAGGTAAGATTTTTAAAGGTATTGATCAATCTCACAGATTATTTTTCTCCATCTTTTTCTTTAAAATTTTTTTCAGAGATAAATTCAAGAAGAAAGGTGATGATTTCCAAAAATTTCAAGATAAAAATTAAAATCTATTTTTTTTAGAGAAAAAATGTCTTTGTTCAACCCTAGGCCAGATGATGAGGAATCAACATATACCCACATATTATTATATAAATTTGATGCTTACCTAATATCAGCTTTTCCTTAGCATATAATATAGCACTATGGGGTTGAATTGGGGAAAAAAAAGTATATTAGGGCCTTGTAATATTGGTTCAAGGCTCATTCAAGGCAAAATGCCATGGGGATAACTCTGGGAATGTGCCAGGGTAGGAACAGAGCAGGGTCACAGGTTTCAGCATCCACAGTCTAGCCTGGGTTTGGAGAAAAGCTTCCTCACTTGTCATGGTCCCAATTTGTTTGATAATACTAAATCAGTTCCCTTGCTTGTTTGAGAGTTCTCCTAGCATGAGTCACTTAATTTGTATATTATTGACTTTGGGGTTGATGTATATTTTGAGGTTAGAATAGCAGCAGTTACTTCCCTGTACATCAGAGTTTCCTAACCTTTTCTGTGTCATGGATCCATTTGTCAGTCAGATGAAGTTTACGAGTTTCTTTTCACAATATGGTTGTGAAATGCATAATATCGAAAATATAATGGGGCAGGGAGGTGGCGCAGTGAATAGAGCACTGACCCTGGAGTCAGGAGGACCTGAGTTCAAATTCAGCCTCAGACACTTAACACTTACTAGCTTTGTGACTTTGGGCAAGTCACTTAACCTCAATTGCCCTGCCCTCCCCCATCCAAAAAAATAGAATTTATAAGATTACAAAAGAAACCCATTACATTGAAATATATATATATATACATATATATTTCCCATCCAAATTAACAGATCCCTAAAGTCTATGCTGTATGTATTCAAAGCCACTTTGACCACATTTCAATGGTCAGAATGTTATACTTCTTAATAATAATATCATAATAGTAATATTAATTATATAATGATTAATATAAATATTAATAATGTTAAATGTTATAAAAGAATATAACAATAGAATAATTGTAATAATAATGTCACTTCTTTTTGGTTTGTTTTTGAGGAGGGAAGGCAAGGCAATTGGGGTTAAGTGACTTGCCCCAAGGTCACAACAGCTAGTAAGTGTCAAGTGTCTGTGGCTGAATTTGGACTCAGGTCCTCCTGACTTCAGAGCTAGTACTTTATTCGCTGTGCCACCTAGTTGCCCTAATAAGTCACTTCTTTTTTTCTTTTCTTTTCTTTTTCTTTTTGGAGGGTGGAAGGCAGGGAAATTGGGGTTAAGTGACTTGCCCAGGGTCACACAGCTAGAAAATGTTTCAATTGTCTGAGGCCTGATTTGAACTCAGGTCCTTCTGACTTCAGGGCCGGTGCTCTATTCACTGTGCCAGCTAGCCGCCCCAATAAGTCACTTCTTAATAATGAATTAAAATGAAAGGCATCATTGGGTAGGTCATTGACAGCCACACAGGGTTCATCTAGCTGGTCCAGTCTTGCTCCCATAGAGAAAGTAATGTTTGATAATCAGGGTAGTCAGGAATGAGGTATATGGGACATTCAGGGAGAATGAGAAGCTCTGGTGTGAGGGCTGCTCATCTATCTTTGGTGTCCACCTGTCACCCAACTCTCACCTGTGACTCTAGGCAGCTATAGCATGTGCAGCAACCCCATCCTGGTAAGCTGTCTCAGCTGAGAGGCCAGACAAGGTTGAGGCCTCATACCTGTCAGTGAGTGAAAAGGATGTCTACCCCATGCATTTAAAGACTTCTCCTGGTGCAACGGATGAGGACAATTCTTTCCAATGGCCATGAAGGTGGCTGCAGCAGGCTCTCTGAAGCACTTAGAGCTTGGTCAGGCATCAAAGATGCCCAGGCCATCCATAGCATCCTGGGCCACTGCCTGTCATCCTGAGTTTTTTGTCCTGCCATTGGACTTTGATGACTCTGGAATCAAGAGTGAGGCTGGTGGCTTTGTGCAGCTCTGCCTCATGTAAATCCGCCTCATGGTCAAGTCAGGATGTCACCACGTGATGTCATCGGTCCTCTTTCAAAGCAAAGGTTGAACAACTCGTATCCATGGGAGTCAACGAACTACTCTGCTCATGACAGTTCATCTTCCAATAAAGATTTTTTAAAATCACAACTTTATAGTTCCAGTTTCATTGTTTCTAAACCTGAAGAGACTTTAAAGAATCTGTTTAATTCATCTGATTAACTTCTGCTTATCTGCTTGTATTGGGTGTGGCCACTGCCCATGCTACAGCTTCTTGGAGACACAGGTGAGAGCCAGGTGACAGGTGGATCAGCCACCTGAAAAGGGCTTGGCCAGCCCTCCCACCGGAGGGGCTGGTCCTCCCTGAAAGCCCCATACAATCACTTAACTGGGGCTTGACCCTGCCATGACTCTAGGGTGGGGAAACTAAAGCTTTGATCCAGTGGACTGAAGTTTAGAGGGTATTGGTAGCACTTCTGCCTATTGGAAGATAGAAACTGATCTGAGGATCTAGTTAATGAGAATGATTAGTTAAAATGGGAAGTTAGTTACCACACGCATGAGTCCTTGCTCCCCTTTCCATCTTCAGTGGCTTCAACCCTAAGTAAAGTGATCAGTGGCCTAGCCCTACTCCATCCCCTCCCCCAGCAACCTTTCCCAATTAGGATCAGTCCCCACATATTGTCCACACCCCTACCCCCAGACGTTAATCAACAGATTTTGTCTTAAAAAGTTGGTTGAAGGTAATTTTTAATGCTTGTTCTGAGAACCTGATGTGTAACTATGTCTCTGGGGCCAGGGTTTTGGTGCCTTAAGGAAGAAGCTAGAGCCCAGGAAAGTTCATTATAGGTTAAGTATAAAGGGCAGCCCAGGAGGCTCCCCTAAGTCTTAGTTGGTGAAGATTGAGAGGAGTAGAAGATGTCATTATTTAATGTGAAGACGAGGGACTGAGTCCTCTGCTGGGAGATCCAGTCTGATGTAGTTCCACCATTTAGATGGGAATATATTCATGTGACAAGGCCCGGCACCCAACAGAGGGCCCAGAAAACTTTGTGGGCAGATCTGAGTTGTGCTACCTGTTGCATATCAGGCCTGAAGGGCTGAAGCAGAAAAGGGTCTTTAAGAAGGGAGAGATTCAGTCACTGCAGTATTAGAGTGTTTATTGTGTTTCCAACACTACATCAAGGTGTGGTGAAAGAAACAAAAATAGAAAGCATTCTCTGCTCCTGTCTGGGGGCTGTATCCTTCCTCCATATACGACTCCCTGAGCAGGAGAGGGAAAACCTCAGACCCACCCTCAGATGAGAGAGCCGCCAGTGCAGCCTAGAGAGAATTTTCATCAAAGGCTGATTCTCCTTGTGATCATTTTCCTGGATCACTCCCACTACCAACAGATGAACAAAAGCCAGGGACTCTCTCCACAGCCATCTCAACTGTCCTAGAGAATCACCAAGGACACAGGGAGAAACCTCAGGGAGAGATACCAACTCATGCAATGGGCAATAGAGAAATAGAAATGCAAACTTCTGTTGGTCTGAGTTCTCTGAGGTTCTTGGTCATGGCCTCATCGAGCGCTGCTTCCCTGTGATTTATTCATCAGTAATGCCACAAAACTGGGACTGCCCCAGAGCAAGAGCCAGGCTTTTCCAGATCACCAGTGCCCGAGTCCCCTCTGGGGTTATTGCTTTTTATAATCTGTCTTCAATCACTTCCACGAGGGTGAAACTTCTCTGGGTAAAACTGGCACTGGAGTGATTAGCCTGAGCTCCTGCCTACTTCTGTACTTGGGGAGACGGAGGAGAGACACATGACTGCCTTGTTTCCATTCAACTTTTCCTCTTTTTTTAACCTGAGTAGCTAATAGCCCTCAGAGAGCTTATAGTTTGGAGGGTAGGTACAACTCTAATTTATATAGTGTTTTGCATTTTATGAAGCAACATCCTGGCAATAACTTCAAGTAATACAAGCAGCACAGTGGATAGCACTGGGCCTGGAGTCGGGGACACATAGGTTCAAATCTTGCCTCATTGCTCACTAGCTTCCTGGCCTTGGGTAAGACACTTAACCTCTGTTTTCCTCAGCTTCCTCATCTGTAAAACTGGTATAATAATAGCACCTACCTCACGGGGATGTTGTGAAGAACAAATGACATTATAATTGTAAAGCGCTTAGTATAATGCCCAGCACATAGTAGGTGATATATTAAAAAGTTATCTATTAATATTATTTTATTATATATAAAATAATAATATTTTTATTACAGATCGAGAGGTTCCGTGACTTGAAACTTTTGTGGGAGAACTGCTTTGAACAAAGGTCTTCTGACTCCAAGATGAACAGTCTTCTCATTATACCACTAACATTAATTAATTACATTATACCACATTAATTACATTGTTACCATTATTATTTATTATATATATATATAATTGTATCTTTACTATATACTATTAATTACATTATACAAACATTAATCACATTATACCGCTAACAAACATGAAAAGACATTAATAAACTGGGGAATATCCAAAGCTGGGCAATCAGCATGAAGTGGTCTGAGTCCATATTATAAGCAGATCATTTGAAGGAGCTGGGCATTTATTCTGGAGAAGAGAAGATGTTTCAGGGTAGCTGTCTTAACACATTTGAAGAGCACACATGGGGAAGAGACGATGGACCCAGAGGGCAAAGTAAGGAATCATGGTAGGCAGTTACAAAGAGGCACATTGAGGCCTGACATCAGGAAAACCTTACTACCACTCACAGCTGTCCAAAAGCAGGATGGGGGACCCCTTTCCCTTGAAGGTCTTCAGACAAGGACTAGATGCCCAGCTGTTGCATAGGCTGTAGGGGGATTGATGACTTTTCATGCATGAGTTGAACTAGATGGATGTTGAGGCCCTTTTCAACTCTTAAATTCTATCATTCTGTAATTCAGTACTTGATAGGATATAATTAAAAACTATATTTGTGGTGGGTATGGATTACAGGCATGCCCCTCAGCATGATTACTGGCTAAATGAAAATATGCCACTAGGTAAAGCAGTATTACAAGGGGGAAGTTAGTGCCACTGTTTTCTGGATCTCAGGTGATCACCGCCAAGTTTTGCAACATCATGCTGGAGTGCGTATAAAGGACAACATTACACCATGACACTGGTCGGGGCAAAGCTGTCAAGGATATACAACTGTCTATGTTTTAGTGCATTCATTGAAAGAAGGAGACCAAGTGGACTGGAGAAGTCAGGGTATGTTCTATGGAAAAGGGAGCTGAGTTTTTGGTAAGTATGACAAAGGGACGAGCTTCCATTCCAAATCATCCCCCAGAAAGATGATCACCTTTATGTAAAAGAAAGGACAGTCCTTTTAAAGAAAAGGGAAGCAAGAGGAACCTTAAGCTTTTGTACTTTTGTGAGAGCCTTTGAGTTCACAGGTGAATCAGTTAGGGTTTTGTCCATGGGTCAGGCTGGTGACCTGGAGAGTAAGACAGTGTGGTGAGGGGGCCTGGGACATGGAAAAGCAAGGAGTTGCTAGGGATTACATCAGATGACATAGTCTGTTCTGGACAAAGGCTTTGATGAGAGAGCCAGGGATGGGGGACTATACACCAGCCTGGGCCACCATGCAGTGGAACAAAGGCTACCTACATCAACTGCCCTTGGTTTACAGATGAGGAAACTGAGACCCAGAAAGGTCGATGGACATGCCTAAGGTATTAGGTTTGAGGAGCCTATGGGACATCCAAGTGAAAAAGTCCAAAAGGCAGCTGATAAGGCAAGACTGTAGCTCGGGAGGGAGATGAAGTTTGGTTTTATAGATCTTGCCATCATGTGCATACTGATAATAATTAAAACCATGGGGACGGAGGAGATCACTGAAAAGAGGGTACAGAAAGAAAAAAAAAAGAGAGCATCCAGGAGAGAACCTTGGGCTTCTTTCTCAGAGCCCACTTTCCTCTACCACCCAAACCCAGCATGGCCTCTCCTCTCCCCTGGCATTACTTTATGGGTAGTCAGACTGCTTTTTTGGTATCCCCATCTGCCACTCCCCAGCACTGACTCTGAGTGCCACCAGCACCTTCCCTCCCCTGATTGGTCTCTTTATTGTCCTTCCCCAATGTTTTGCCTGTAGTCAAAACATTTCTAATTACAAGTCTGCCCACTTGTCTGTTCTACTTGGTATATCAGACATGAATATAGGTCTATATGAGAAAACCTTTTTCAAAAGAGGGAGAAAGGCCTTAATAGATGGGAAGGTGGATTAAAGAGTGTTTGTTTTAATGCATGGGGAAAGCTGATGTGAGCGATGAGGAAAATAGCAAGGAAGAGGATTTCATCCATATGCTTTAGATAGGATAAGGCTTTCTCCGGAAGATCCACAAGCCCCATTGTGCTTCTGACCCTATTCTTCCACTGCTAATGGGCTTGTGAAAAGTGAGGGATATGCGTTACATGAGAGGGATATGCAATTAAGTGTCTGTGCTAATACACCCCCAGTGTGGTAAAGGACTGTCCTATTCAAAGACATTACATTCTTTCTCTTTTTAATAATCCTCCTAAAATACTGCATATCTCAAGGCAACCTACAAAGGTGGACCTGACGGTTCAGCACCTGGAAACAAGTAATTGAAATGAATTATTCTTTGATTGCTTAACCCTTGAGAAAATCTAGCTATTTCCTACAATGCACCTTTTGAGTCAGCTTCATCACTGAATTCATTGTTCTGTCAGAACTTTTTTTCAGTCTTAAATTTCTTCTCACAATTCCATATTCCACTGTACTTAAAGTTGAGTGCCCTCTGCAACCTGGCCTGGGCAATCCAGATTTTCTGAGGTGAAGAGGAAAGAGAGGTTGGGGAGGAGGAGAAGGGGAGAAATCTCCTCCTTTTTCCTAGCCAGAAAAACGTACAGGTTACCTTGCTGATCATCTGTTATCTTGGAGCAGCCTAACCCGAACCAGAACCCTGACCTTTCTGACACCAACTGTTCCTCAGCTCCTCTGGTTTTTACATGTATAACTTAATATTAACATTACTAATTGATGTATATATCGGACTTTAAACTCTGCAAAGCACTTTACCTCCATAACCTCATTTTGATTCTAACAAGGGACTATAAGCTATGTACTACAGGTATTATTATCTCTATTTTTCAGATGAAGAAACTGAGGCTTAGAGAAGTTAATGGGTTGCTCATGGTCATGCAATTAGCAAATATCAGAGAAAGAGACTTTTTTCTTTTTCTTTTTTGATACTAATCCACATATCAGCCAGGCTAGAAGTTCAGTGGCCACTGCGGGGTGGGGTGGTGGTGGTGGTGGGGGGGGAATTGACTTCATCCTCAAACAACATGGGAGCTTTGACCTGTTCTTTTTCCAACCTGGGCAGGTTTGCCTCTCTGGCAATCTGGTGGCCCTTCACTCCTAGGGGCTTACCATACTGGAGATGTATTAGCGCAGACACTTAATTGACTTTAATTCTACTGCAGCTCAGTACTCCTGAGCTCAAGCAATCTACCTGTCTTAGTCTATTCAGCAGCAGGAATTACAGACCTGCACCATCATGTCCAACCAGAGACAGTATTTAGAGCCAGGTCTTCCTGATTTCAAATTCAGCACTTAAGTTCCACATTTCCAACTACTACAATCGACCTTGTATGTAGATATTTATATCTCCCCACTGCCTCATAAGAAGGTCAGGAAGACCTTATAACTGTCTTAATACTATCTGTCTCTAGCCAGATATGGTAATGAATGGTAATATATATATATATAATATATATATATAGTATATTATATATATATATAATATATATATATCTTTCTCTGTGGACCTCTCTCTGTGTCTCTCTCTCTCTTTCTCCCTGTCTCTGTCTCTCTTTTTCTCAGCTGGTGGAGCAGTGGATAGAGTACTGCCCCTGGAATCAGTACATTTACTAGCTGTACGACCCTGGGCAAGTCACTTCACCTCTGTTTGCCTTGGAGGCAGCTAGGTGACTCAGTGGATAGATCACTGGGCCTGGAGTCAGAAAGACCTGAATTGGAATTTTTCTATGTGACCCTGGGAAAGTCACAATCTGTTTGCTTCAGTTTCTTCAACTGTTAAACAGAGATAATCAAAGTACCCACCTCTCAGAGTTATTGTGAAGATCAGATGAGATGTTTGTAAAAAGTGCTCAGCACAGTGCCTGGCACATTCTCATATTTCCTCCTTGGGGACAAGTTTGGTTATTACTCTGCATCATTTGTTTTGTTGGTCATTCCATTTATATTTTTGCTCTTGGCATGTAATACTTGATAAATGCATTTGCATTCACCCATAATGTGTTCTTGGCTCTGCTTACTTCACATTGCATTATTCATAGACAGGTTCACATGTTTCTCTGTATTCTTCACATTCACTGTGTCTTACGGCATAGTCATAGGATGAGGGACTGGGGCTGTGATTTCATTAATATATGGCACGACCATGTGAGAAAACTCCCACAACAAACTGAGGTCTGCACCTTTTCTGAAATGATAGTCTTAGAGAGTTATTAAGAACATGGAATACCATTGGTTCTAATTCTTCTTTACAACATGACTAATATGAGAATATGTTTAATATGAATACAAATTTCAAACCTATATAAGATTGTACACCGTCCTGTGAAGGGGAGAGGAGAGGGGGGAGGAGAAAATTTAGAACTCAAAATCTTATGGAAGTAAATGTTGAAAATTAAAAATAATTTTAAAAGAATGCTGAATAAAAAGTGGAAGAACTTGTTCAGGGTCATGCTGACAGTACGTGTAAAAGGAGAACTTCCTAGAACCAAGACTGGTTCTCTATCTACCATACCAAGTTGCCTAATGTACCACAAGTTCTTAAGCCATTCTCTAATGATGGCCCTTTCCTTCACTATTCCAGAGCGCTGCCGAGGTGAGACTGGTCATGTGCTTAGCCTAGTGCCTGCCATACAGTAGGTGCTCAATAAATGACACCCTTCCTTCCTGCTGGAAACATTTGTGTGTATATGGCACTTTTCTTTTCATCATTGATTTCCTTGAGGTTTATGTCTAGTAGTAGGATCTTTGGGTCAAAGAGTGTGGCTCTTTTGGCTGCTTCCATAGTATAATTCTGAATTGCTTTCCACAATGGTTGGACCAATTCACAGTCAGGAGACACTAATCCTGACCCACTCAGCTGTACCACCATCCTCCATGTTCTGAAAATCACTTTGAATGTATTTCCTGTACAGCACAATGGATGAAGAGTTGGCTTCAAAACCAGGAATATCTAGGTTCACATCCTTCCTCTCACACAGACTGCCTGTGGGCCCCTGGGCAAATCACTTAGCCTCCTAGAATTCTAGGCCAGTGGTAGTCAAGCCCCAATAGCAAAAGAGACCATTAAGCCATACATAAGGATCCGAGTGGGCTGCATGGTAACTTGGAAAAATCACACATGTTCACTAATGTATTTATTTATTTTCCTTTTTGGAGGGGGGAAGGCAGGGCAATTGGGGTTAAATGACTTGCCCAAGGTCACATGGCTAGTAAGTGTTTAAGTGCCTGAGGCAGGATTTGAACTCACATCCCCCTGACTCCAGGACTGGTGCTCTATTCACTGTGCCACCTAGTTGCCCCTACATATTTATTTTTTCATTAATTCATCAGCACATTAAGATTAGATAGGAACTACATTTTAACCTTGCTTGGGCTGCACTCAGGAGTACTGCTACCCTGAGGACCAGATGTTTGATACCTCAGGTATAGGCAACTCTCTATAACCAGATGTTGCAGAGAAGGTGCTTACCTGAATTGGGAAAGGGAGCTTCCTCACCTAGGAGTTCACTATACACCAATGAAATGGCAGATCTGATTCCTATCCCTAGATTTTGTATCTATTTATCTGTGTTATAGCATTCTTTTCCCACTACCCTTCACCCAGTAAAATGTAAAGTCCTTTAAGGGAGGGACTGTTTTATTTTCTCTTTTTGTATTTCCAGTTCAAAGCATGATGCCTGGTATATAGTTGGTGCTTATCAAGTATATGTTGAATGAATGGATGTTTGATGAATGCATCTAAGGTAATTTCACTTGCCTAAGTTATCAGACACCAATCAAAGCTATTTCTTTGTCTGTATACCCACTCTACACACTTTCACTTACTCATTGGTCTTATGCGAATCACCCACCAACTGCTATCTGCTGACTCAAAATATTTTTATGCCAAACTGTACAACTAGATTGTTGCCACATTGCTCCAGGTCTCTGGCTTTCTCTGAATGTCCAGATGCTCCATTTCTGTCTGACCATGTACAACTTTTGCTCATTACTCACCCCTGCACCTCCCTGCATTATTCCCACCTTCTTGTTTTGACCCCTGCAAACTGATCCTGGAACAAAATCTTGAATCTTTTTTTTTTTTTGCCTTTTTGGAGGGCAATTGGGGTTAAGTGACTTGCCCAAGGTCACCCGGCTAGTTTTTGTGTTAAGTGTCTGAGGCAGGATTAAAATATTGAATCTTTACCACCCACATTCACATTCCTATGCTTTAGACTATCAGTCAATGTGTTCAGAGAATCCAAATGCCTTTCACGCAATAGATTCACTGATTTTATAAGCTAATGTAAAGGACTTGGAAAACCTTAAAATTCTTTATTTATTATTATAGAATCATAGATTTATTAGAATCATTGTAAGAGACCTCAAAGATCATCTCATCCACCCATATCATCTTACAGATGAGGAAACTGAGTCCCAAAGAAGCTGAGCTTTGCCCATGGATACATAGTCACCAAGATGACATTGGAACCTAGTTCCTCAGACTCTAAAACCAGTGTACTTTCCCATGCAGCAGTGCTTCATTTCTATTCAGACTTGACTGTAGCTATTAAATAATTTCTTAGGTTGAATGGTTCTATGTGTTTTTTGGTGTCTTCTACCTTTAGTATCCTAGGAGATCCTCAGCCTTCTCAGATCCCTTCTGGACAGAATCTCTCTCTCTCTCTCTCTCTCTCTCTCTCTCTCTCTCTCTCTCTCCCCCTCCCTCTGTCTCATTATAAGATAGAGCTAGTGAGCTTTAACTTTGACATCTACCTACCTATCCTTTCCTAGTAACCCACATTACTTTGTTATTCATAACACATTTTATCTGTGATGATATATCAGGGGTAAGTTTGAAATTATTTACTTAAGGTCACTAGTTTGACTTCAGAAAGAAGAGACTTTGAATTCCTCCAGAGTGTCACTACAGCTGCCAGGAAAAAGGGAAAAGGCCCTACTCAGATTATCTGTTTGCTATGACCCAGAAGATACCTTCTATGACCTATAGGACACCAGCTCAGGCCTGGTTAAGGTTCGGAACTGTGGATTACTGGAGCCTTATTTCCTTGTCTGTCCATATGTCTGACGGTACTAGCAATGTATTGGACTAGAGCTCATAAGATGCCATCCATTCTGTTCTTACTTACTTGCCAAAATAGTTGAACCTATAACCTGACACCCTGTATTGATTCTTAATTATCCTTATTCAGAGGGTTTGAGCATCCCCCTCTCTAGACCCATCTTTAAGTGTTAGTACAGCAAATAGCAAAGAAAGACAATCACTGGTAACCTTTTGCAAAACCCAATTTTCCAGCTGTATGCAACCAAATGACTACTTAATAGCTGCAAATGTCATGCTCAAATATTTTTAGTCATTTTTTTCCTGTCAATTTATGACTCATTTGGAGGAAACGACAGCCTTCAGGTTAGAGCAAACAGCTCACTGAAGACACCTCATTTTTTTCATTAAAGTGTCATACTTCCTTTCAGGCTGCCATTTGGTCAGGAAAAAACCCACTACTTTGTTGGGGATTCGCACATTTGCCACATCAATTCAACTTCCCTTCCACATTTAGTTAGCCTTAGAATCATAGATCTGGAGCTGGAAAGGACTTTATAAATAATCTAGCCCAACCTCTTTATTTCACAGATGAAAAAAAATGATCTCTTGAGAGTTAAAATGTCTTGTCCAAGGACACACAAATAAATGGGGAAAATGGAATCTGAATCCAGCCTATTGGATTCCAATCCATAAACCAACAAGCATTTATCAATCACTTACTCTATGCCAGGAACTGAGCTATATGCTGGGATTAGATAAAGATAAACAAATATAATGAACAATATGATCGTGCTTTCTGCTAGAGCATCCTGCTTTTCACATTAGCCTGTTTTGTGTTGTTTTATTTTGACAAAGCATCTACTCAAAGCAAAAACATGCATCCATTTCCTCTCTTTGCTTGCTTCTGTCACATAAATGGCCCTGTACTGTCTGACTCCTGACTCTCTTCCTAGCTCATTCATTTCTTTTCATTTGGAGGGGGTTCTAATGAGAACTTTTTTTCAGACCAGTGGGAGACAGAGAGTCACGTTTTGTGCTTTGTGTTAGTAAATGGCGCCAGGCCCAATGAACTGGAGAGACAGTGAGCTGCCTTGAGAATTTCGGACCTTTCTTCCCGTCCCAGGTGACAAATGAGTCTTTCTGGCATTTGGGGAGGGGAGAACAGCAGGGGTGTTCTAAAGAAAAGTTTGGCTGGGGATAGGAGACACATGCTGGTGAAATCCATGCCATCTTGGATGGGAATACCCTCTAAGAGGTTTTAAATCCCTGTTGAACCCTATAAAATAGGACTATTTACTATAGAGTATGACCTTTAAAGTCACTTTTAAATAAAATGCCCTTTCTTCTGAACTGATCAGTATCAAGAATTAGAGGAAAGATGATCAACTCACAGACAAGCCTGATTTCTCCATTTTGGAAATGGAAAAAAAAATTTTTTGGCCTGATCTTCAAGGCCTTTCATAACCAGAACTCAGATAATAAGAACCTGTCCTGTTTCCCAGTATTCTCCGACATGACCTCTCTGCTCTAATCAGGCTTGTCTTCTTGCCTTCCCAACAATTGTTTCACTGCCACCTTTGGATGCTGTTTCCCCCTCCACACATTAAAAATCCTTTCCCCTCCTTCAAGGCTGAACTTAAATCTCTCCTCTTCCATGAAGTCTTTTTTGATCACTCCAGCCTTCATTGTGAATTCCGTCACATTTCCTGTATCGCTTGCAATCCCTACTATACAATTTAACACTTGAGTATGTAATTGCTTACTTTCATTGAACGTGCCCTCCTTTCATCTGCCTAACTAGATTGGAAGTATCTTGAAGACAGAGACCATATGTTTATCTCTTCAGCACTCCTAGTAGCGTTTAAAAAAAATTCTGGGCAAGCAATGGTTCCCAGTAAACCTTTTTTTTTTTTAATTAAGATACTGTAGAGCATGAAAGTGGGTCAATGAGGCTATCCAGAAATGAGTCACAAAGTGGAGAGGGTTTCCTACATGCACAAATTGAATTTTGATTCTTGCCTGGATGTCTTTTTCTTTCATATTTTCATTATTTTACTGTGAAATAGAGCATTCACACTGCACTGGCTGTTAACTCAAAGTGAAATACGATTATTTAGGGATTAGGTGGCTGCCCATTGCCCATTTCATCAACTAAACCCCAAGAGAACTAACTGGCTTCAAGTCATTCTTAAAATAACCTCCTTCTCCTCTGTTTCTGGGCAGATGGAAGGAGCTACAGTGAGCCAAAAAGGAGGGTGGGTCAGATTGCCACCTCCATGCCTTCCCTAAGCAGACAGATGGGCAGAGCAGACGGTGCAAACCTTGGCTTGCCCAGTTCCTCCTCCTCCTCTTCCTTCTGCTTCCAGAATAGAAGGCAGGACTTGTAAGGGGCATGGAGGGAGAAGTCTCTGGGCCCAGTCACTAAGCCCAAAGGTGGCAATGAAAGTGGAAAAAAGGGAGGCATGAGGGAGGAAGGCAGCTATCACCAGTGCCACTGCAGTGTATCAGCTAGCCTGGTGGATTTTAATTAATTGATTGATTACTGATTATTGATCATAGGTCCTGACCTATGATTTCATTAGGACAGGAAACTCCTAGTAAGGGAAGCCCTTCTATTGATGCACGCCTGTAATTGTTCTACAACTTCCAGTTTCCAAGAAGCCTGGGGTCACACAGACAGTATGCATTACAGGCACAATTTGAACCTGGTGTCTCATACTTCAAGGCCAAGTAAAAAATTGTCTTCAATTGCCTCCCAGAATGGTGGATAAATATGAGAAATTCAGCAGTGAATCAACTAACACCATAGTTCTCCATCTGACTGAGAAAAAAGCAATCTGATGATTTCTAGATTGTTCTCGCTTATCTTAGACTGCTGGGTGGTCTGATTATTCTGTTGTCTAGGACCTAGAATGACCTTAGAGACCATCTGGACCATCATTTTCAATTTGGATTGGGCCATCTTGAATGATACCACAGCATAGACTACCATTGGTCTATGCTTGGCATAGACTCCCTAAATAAAAGGATTTATTCTTTGAAGTTTGGATTCAGACAAAGGGCTTCACTTGAGGACCTAGAGGGCCACATGTGACTTGAGGCCTCAGGTTCCCCACCCCTGGATGAGCTAACCTCAGCTTTGTCAGGGATTTGGGAAAGTAATGTGGTTATCCTCTTTCTGGAAACTGTACTTAGTAGCCTAACACCATGGGAATTTTCTTATCCTCTGCTGCCCCAGGTGACCTGAAGCAATATAAAAATGGCCACAGAATACGAAGACATGATGTCTCAAAGAGATAGCACCATAAGGCCTACTGCTGCAAAACAACATGCTGCATCCTTAGAGAAAGTCTAGGCTTTGTTGGGATAGTATAGACCCGCTATATTCCCTCTGCTGGGAGAGAGCCCCACGTTTAGCTGGCCTTAAGGGAAAGGAATCAGGACTGTCCCTCCAAGCCTTAATGAGGCACATAATCTAAAGATTTCCCAAGGAAGGAGAAAAAGGGAGGTAGAGAGGACACAGCTGCCACATAGGATAAGAGCATCTATGACCTTGCTAAGTCTTAGAAAAGGAAGAAATCTGAGGTCTGTCTTTTTCCTTCATCTCCCACCTCCTCTCTTGCCGAGTCCTGTGGTATCTGCTTCTGAAATTGCTCTCAGATCCAGCCCCTCCCTTTCCACTGTCACAAACACAAGCTCATTGTGGTACAATGGAGAGGATGCTAGATTTGGTGTCAGAGAATCAGGGTTGAACCATTGACACCTTGTGCCACCTTGGGCTATTATTCACCTAACCTCCTTAGGTCTCAGTTTTCTAAACAAATAATGAAAAACTGCCAAAACATAGATGACCTTGATGGGCTCTAAATCTTTGATCCTATGGTTATAATAATAGTCTTTTACCTAGAATATTGTCATAATCTGCTAAATGATCTTCTTACCTCTAGCCTTTCTTTTTTCCCTTCACAAACGTGTCCAAATATCCCTTTTTAATTTAGAGTGCTGATCAAAATATTCCCCTACTAAAATTTCTTCAGTGGTTTCCCATGGCCTGCTAAATAAAACACAAACTCCCTATCCTTGTATTCAAAGCCTTCCAAAATATGGCTTCAGTCTGCCTCTCCAGACTTGCCTTTTGCTACTTCCTTCACATACTCTATCTAACTATTTGACATTCCCCACAATTGTCTTCCCCTCTCTTGTCTTCATTCCTTTGCTCACACTGTCCTACTGCTCTGGAATAGGGTGTCCTTCATCACTGATTACTGTAGTCTTCTGTCAAGGCCCAAGTCAAGAGTCACATCCTCTGTGAGTTTCCATCATTCTGTGCCACCACCCGCATTCACCCCCCCCCATTGGAATGGTTTCTTCCTTCTTAAATCTTTCATCAGTGATTTGGGCTGAATTCTGTGCTTTTTCACTTTCTCCCCTGTATTAGAGGGATTTGTTCACACATCATTCCTCTTGTAGGATTATAAACTTCTTGAGGACAAGCGCTATAAACCTTTCTGATTTTATACCATCAAGTCTTAGGGCAATGCCTTGTACACAGCAGGTACTTAATAAATGTTTGTCAAAATGTCTTGAGCTGTAAGCACTATGAGGCAGAAGGGGCAGTGCAGAGAACATTGGGATGGAGATTAGGAGAACTGGATTTAATTCCAGCTTTACCGCCGCCTCAGTGTATGACTTCAGCCTGTCAGATCCTTTCAGTTTTCTGGGTCTTTCCTCATCTCCCAAATGAAGGAGTTGGGTTAGATGATCTTCAAGAGGTCACTTCTGCCTCTAACATTCCACGATCACACCCTTCTATGGAGACTTTCTCCCATTATGGCATATTTCTTGATAAATATGCCAATTCCTGCCTCTTCCATTGTCTTCTCCATATGATGAGTCTAATTCTAAACCTAAGAGCTCTAGGTCCAACCTCTTGAAGCTGTTGCTTGGTAGCCATGCGAAGGCTGAGGGATCATGTCCAGGGGAAGAATACAACCAATGTGCTCCAAAACATGTTACCCTAGCACTGGCAGTTCCACGGTGACCCTCTCTCCTGGAGTCTTTGCTCTTTGACATGAGGCTGGGACTTGTCGACAGGAAGAGAACAGCTTACCTAGGGAAAAAACTTGACTTTCTCACTGACCAGGACATTGCCCAACTCTATCCAAACACCGCTTCTGTTCGTGTATGTGTGTGTGTGTGTGTGTGTGTGTGTGTGTGAGAGAGAGAGAGAGAGTGTGTGTGTGTGTGCATGTATGTTTCCAGAGATGAAGAAAAGCTCTGTTAACCTGATTGCCCGCGTCCCTCTTGTTACTGAGAGTAGAGAGCATGTCTCCTGAGCTTCCTTCAGTGGGTGATAGTAGAGCTGACTACCCAGTCAGCAGACTACAACCCCCTGTGCTCTTCATTCTGGCTCCCTCTCCTCAAACAAATGCTATTTAAACAGATAACTCTCAGAGTAACGTGGGCTTTGTACCCTGAATGCTAACTGGCTTAGTTTATCTCAAACAAGTCAGCTCCCTCGAGTCTCTACCTCGTTGGAAGTGAAAGACAAAAATTTTGCTCCCCGACTCTTTCTCTGGGGGGCTGAGGGTGGGCTGGGGAGAAGGGGAAAGAATCTTCCATGGCCTGCTCCATGGGCAGGTTACCATGGCTTCTCCAGCAAAGCTGGAAGCAGGCGCCCTTGATGGCATGAACAGAGGACAAAGCCTTACCAAGGGCCAGAGGGAAGGCAGATGAGGCAACTGATTGTCTTCTTTAGTACATTATGCTGCTGTAGCCACAGGCAGTCAGGCAACATGCATTCATTAAGCACTTTCTACTATTACAACTACTACTGTTGTTGCTGCTGCTACTACTACTATTACCTCCACTACTACTACGACTACTTCTACTACTACTACTACTACCAATAAAAATGATAGCAAACATTGATATAGCACTTACTATGTGCCGGGCACTGTGCTAAATGCTTTGACAATTATTATCTCATTTGATCCTCACAATAATCCTGGAAACTAGGTGTGGAAACTGAGACATAGAGAGGTTGACTTGCATAGGGTCACACGACTAGTATAATATTCATCAGACACTGTGTTAAGTACTGAGGATACAAAGAAAGCAAAATAAAATGAAATACAATAAAATACAAAGTCCTTGACCTCAGGAAGCTTATATACTACTGGGGAGACACCATGCACGTAGGTACATACAAGATGCATGCGGGATAGGTGGAAGGTAACCTCAGAGGGGAATGCACTAGAGCCTGGGGAACTGGCAAAGGCCTCCTGCAGAAGATGGAATTTTAGTCAAGTCTTGAAAGAAGTTTGGAAAATGAAGAAGCAGTTGTGAACCTTCTAGGCATGAGGAACAGCCAGTTCAAAGGCATGGGGGTGGGAGATGGAGCATTGTGTGTAACGAACAGCAAGCATAGCTGAATCACAGAAAATGGAAGGGAGCAAAAGGTCAGAAGGTAGGAAAGGCTTGGAGAAATAACCTACACCCAGTGTGGCATCTACAGGTCTGGAAGCAGGAGCCCCCATCTCCTCTAGTCACCCGAGCTGCTTTTCTGATGAACCTGCTGTATTACCTCCTAGAGGGAAAGACCGATGTCCTTTGGGGAGCAGGGGAGGTTTGCCCGTATCTGTATGGGAGAGGCTAGCTGGGTTGGATATTCTGGATAAGAATTGGGAGCAGAGATACAAGGGGTGCTGTTTTGGTTCTGAGTCAGCCCATTGACTCCAGGTAAAACTTGAAAGCTATGGATTCTCAAAACTAGAGATTTGGGATAAACGAGGAGGGGGCTGCTCCAGATACTCTGGATAAAACTGACATTCCCGAATAGCTTCAGGATCCTTTCTGGATACCTAGGAGTTTTATTGACCCTTTTAGATTAGCCCCTGTCTAGACTTCCATGCTAGGACTGAACCAGAACCACATGGGCCTTCTTGTTCCACTGTATTCTTTTCTTCATTCAACACCTGCTCGTTGCAGACTGCTAATATTGCGTGGCAAAAATTCCAGCTAAATCTCTTTTACTGGGAGTATATTGGGGGAGGGAGTTCTCACACGGGTTCCTGAAGAGATTGCCATAGGCTGATATCTAGAGGAGAGGAGAGAATGTCTCTATGCACATTTCACCTGATTTGTCGGATCGCTGGGTCATAGTGGTGTGATGGGATGGAACCACAGAGAAACAAATGCTTCAGAAGCCACTGCTGTGTGTCCCCTCAGGCAACTATTTTTCTTAAAGCCAGAGAGCAGGATAAATCTATCTCCATCAGGCAGGCTGATGAAGTTCCCTTGATGATGGCTCATTAGGCAAAGTTTGCTCGAGGTAGAGAGCATTGCTTCTCCAGGGTTCTAATGGAAAAGCCAAACTCCCCCATGAGCCACTGGGACCAATGTTCTGTTTCTAAGGATGGACACCACTGACTCCAAGGGAGTAATTTTCCTCTTCTCTCAAAACAGTGAGAAAAAAAGAGAATGGAAGAAGAGTTACCTGCCCTTTGCTACAGAGAAAGTCCTTGATTTGCTTTTCACACCAGGTTCACTAGGGAGAATGGGATGTGATCATTCTCCACACCTTACTTTGATAGCTTGCCCAAGAGCTGGAAAACTCAGTAAGCAAACACGGAGTCATAGAATTTTAGAACTGAAAATTACCTCAGAAGCTATTTTATAGATGAGAAAACAGATTAATAGAGAGATTCTATAATGCTGTTTACCTCCTTTCTTATCTGTAAATGAGCTGGAGAAGGAAATAGCAAAGCCCTCTAGCATTTCTGCCAAGAAAACTCCAAAATGGGGGCACGGAGAGTTGGACATGACTGAAAAAAGACTTAACAATCACAGCAACAATGACACTGACGACCATAACCGTGATGACAACAGTCATAGAATGCTAGAACTGGAGAATCATGTAGTTCACTCAATATATGAGAAAGCCCATGGGGACCAGAGACAGTGTGCTCTGTTAGAAAGGGTATTGACTTTAGAGCCATAAGACTTGGGTTTGAGCCCCAGCTGTCCTCGTGACCTGTCATCTTCACCTCTCCTTGAGTAAACCCATCTAGAAAATGAGGGGCATTAGATTATCACAGCACCTAACACATAGTAAGCACTTAATAAATGCTTTTTAAAGAACTGTAGACTAAATGATCTCAAAGTACCGTTACTGCTACAAATCCTATGATCATAAAACCACAGAAGGTAAGAAGCAAAAGAAATCTTAGAGATAATCTTGTCCACGTCAATTCAACAAACATTTATTAAATGCCTATTTACATGCAAAGCACTACCTTAATCTGATGCAAAGACTAAAACAAATAAATAAAAACCCTCAAAATAACACATAGAAATTAATCCCTGCATTCAAGAAACTTACACTCTATTGGTCCGACCTTCCTGGTCCCCTACCTCTATTTGAGAGGTGAAAACAAGACCCAGACAAGACAAGTGACTTGCCCAAGATCACACAACTAGTTAATGGCAGATCTGGGGCTACGATCCAGGTTTTGTGACTCCCATTCCAGCCCTCTTCCCATGATGCCATGCACCTTAACTTAATACAGCACCACATTTCCCCTTAGTCAGTCCCAGGAGAGAGGTTAGGCCTTTCAGCTTCCCTTTATGGAAAGAGCAGAGGTAGAGGTTGACTCAGCAAACACTGTCCATCAAAGGCAGAGCTAAGACTTGCATGATACCTACTTTCCAATCCCATGTTGAGCCCACCGTCCTGGGAGGCTTTGTTTTGGCCTTGGTCCAATGCTTCCCAAATACTGTGTAAACATTGGCTAATGAAACCTACTAGGGGGTAGCAGGGAGAGGGAGAGCTGTGGTGTCAGGATTGAAGATAAGATTTGGCCAGGGAGTACTCAAGCTCATCAAAATCAGGATCTGCAGTTGCAAAGCAAGCAAAGGAACCAGCCCAACAGTTCTGCCCACCCGGGGCAATGACCTCCTGAGTTTCTGATGGAGAGAAATAACTACAGTAGAAAAAAATCACCACAGTCCTTTAACCCATTCATTCATCAGATTCTCTCTGTCCTCTATCTCCCTCTGTCTTTCTCTGTCTCTGTCTGTCTGTCTCTCTTTCCCCCCACACCCACTTAGTGATTCCTGGACCTAGCTCATGCATGCAAGCTGTCTTTTGTTCCTGTATCTCCAGTGTCTGGCACGGTGTCTAACACATTGCAAGAGTTTAATAAATGCTTATTAACTCATTGACCAAGGCTCTTGGCAACTAGAAAGCTAGAGAAATTCAGTAGCTCCATCAGAAGTCCTATGATTCATACCTAGACATCTTTCCTCATTGCCCCTCCAATCAGCACCATCAAATTCTAGGAGCAAGTTGTGTTTTGTTTTTATTTTGCCACACTTAATAACAAGATAAGTAGATCTCTTGAGAATGAATCAGTCAACGAGGTGACACAGTGAAGCTCCAGCCTTGGAGTCAGGAGGACCTGAGTCCAAATCTGGCCTCAGATCCTGGGAGAGTCACTTAACCCTGATGGCCTGCCCCCTGCCAATAAAAGGAAAAAAAAAAGAATGAATCAGTAGCAGGTCCTCCTTGGAATCAGGGCCATAGCCTTTAATTACTCTCTCTAATTATCCTAATCAAACCATCATAAAGTGAATCACATGCTGTTCTTATTACTTGGTGATCCTATCAAGAAGAGTGGAAATGAAGAAGAAAGGACTCATTTTAACTCTACTAACTGTAATACATAGATCTTATTCTTTCTACTTTTCCTTAATGAAACCATTCTAACTTCCAAAGGCAAATCCTGGTCCTCTGATAAATCAACCAAGCATTTAATAAGCCAGGTACTGTGTTGGGCACTGGTTATTTTTACACATTCCTATAGATCCAGGAGGAGGGGCAACCTGTGGTATATGTGTCAAAGATAACTATTTAGTGTCTTGAGGGGCCTGTTACCCACATTCCTTTTCCCAACCATAAACTATTGCTTATCTCTGACCCCACTTCAGGCGACTTGAGAGAATCAACATCTCTGCCCTTAGAAGTGTCAGAAGACTGGAGCTGGAAACCTTGGCACATCACTTTTTAAAGTTTGTGTCCCTCTGCTATAGATCTTTGGTTTCTGCATTACACTTATCTTCTATACTGTGAATCAATAGTGAGCATATACTGAACAGTAGTATTGAGTGCATGTTACCAAGAAACTAGAAGGTGGGCCATAACCATGACTTTACTTGGATCAAATTCAGTTGGAGGAGAGGATACAGCTGTGAAGAGAATAATCGCCACAAAGGTCTCCAGTGTGTTAGGAGGAGGAAAGGGCCTGAGGATGTTTGAGCATAAGGTAGGCCTTCAGACAGAGTGCCTTGCAAAGGTGGCTGCTCTGCATGCCACTGGAGAACCCCAAGAGGAAACTCAAGGCTATTGCTCACCAGACCGACAGAGAGATGGAGATGGAGACAAAGAGAGACAGGAAAGCAAAGAGAGGGAGACAGAGAGAGACAGAGACAGAGACAGAGAGAGCGACAGACAGACAGACAGACAGAGAGACAGACAGAGACAGAGACAGAGAGACAGCAAGAGAGAGACAGAGAGAGATAGTGAGAGAGACAGAGAGAGACACAGAGAGAGAGACACAAAGAGAGAGACAGAGAGAGAGACAGACAGACAGACAGAGAGAGACACAGAGAGAGACACACAGAGAGAGAGACAGACAGAGAGACATTGAGAGAATTTGACATCCTCAAGACGGGTTATAGAATTGTGGTGATTTTTTCTCTATCACCCCTCCCAACCCCAAGAAAGTATACCTCCCTCATGTTGTTCCCTGGGACAAAACCCCATGAACCCTGTGCTAGTCTTTGATTAGTCTTTATGTTAATCTTTGATTAGATGACATACCCCTTGATTTTAGAAATATTGTGATTTAAGGGGGAGGCCAGTCTAGGGCAGATAGGGAAGGCAAGGAACCAGTTCTGTTGAAATAACACAGAGCTACAATCCCTTCCCCTTAGCTGAGAGGATGGTGGTGAGATCAAAACCAGGTTGGGTGAGTCAAGAAAGGCTACCCAGAGAAAGTCCATTTTGATCAAAGAGAAGGAAGGACTCCCAGGATCAGGAAATGATGCCAATTAAAGAACCTTCCACAATAAGGAGATTAATAAAGTCTTTGCCTTTGAATCACTCCTTTTCTTCAATTCTTGTGTCTAACACTTACTACCTAAGTGATCTGTCCAATACTATTTAATCCCCTTGGGCCCTGGATGTCCTATCTGTCAAGTGAGGGGAGTAGGTCTCAATGGCTCTCTGGGGAGGGGGAGGATTCCATTTTGGAAAAAAAAATGTCACGTAAAAACAAAAGCTATCAATATATAGTGTGTGTATATAGTATATATTCTACATTTTTAAAGTGTGTGTATATGTATCTATGTATGTATGTATAGGAAGAGGAGAAATTATTTAGTTATGATAACCAGTCCAGACAGTAGAGATGGTATGTTACATTTAGGGATGTGACTTGCCCTGGGTCACACATTGACAACAAATGTAGTCTCTTTCCAGAGCAGTGACTTGTTTTTCAAGA
Organism: Petaurus breviceps papuanus; assembly: GCF_028583685.1. NCBI lineage: Eukaryota > Metazoa > Chordata > Mammalia > Diprotodontia > Petauridae > Petaurus > Petaurus breviceps. The sequence goes on from NW_027185665.1 coordinate 5,037,673, forward strand.
GAAAATGGGAAGCTGAAACAATGAACTTGATAATTTCCCAGGCAGCTCTATGGTTCTGATTGCTCACAATGACCTAAAGGAAGCTATCATAATGTCACAGGGAGGGTAGATGAGGACCCTTCATGTGTGTCAGTACCAGATTGAAGTCTCAATTCAAGAGCATGGGTTGAGTGGCTATGAAGTCTAACTCACTACATTTCATCTTCTGCCCAACCTTGACATATAAATAATAGGTTTAACAAGAAAATACAACAGGAAGTATAAGGAAGGTAGAGTTACCAAGGGGCTAAGTAATCTCAACATAATTCATTGAGATCTCATATATAAGATAAGGAAGGAGTCTGAGTAGAGCTGTAACAAGGATTTACTTCATCTGGAATAAAAAAAAAACCCATTGATTGAGGGAAGGGAGGAGGGAAGATTGACATTGACGGCAGGTTGACTAGGTTGGGGTAGGAGTATTCAACTGCAAAGTAGAACTCAGATAGAGTGAGGATGGGAGCAGTGCATGGTAGTATTACAGACAGTGGAGGCCTGGAAGGTGGGGAATGCAGTAACTCACCCTGCCGCAGCCTCACCCACGGCACCTGGGACAAAGACCCTGTCCATCCCATGCTTGCTATGCATTGTTTCAACTTCTCTCCATTGCAATTAAACCAAATGCCTCTTATAAAGCATTTAAAGAATATTATGAATGTAGGCTATTTCAGGTAGTATGTTGCGGTAGAAAAAATACTGGATATGAAGTCAGAAAACAGAATTATAGAACCATAGAATCAATGAATGTGAGCGTTGGAAGGGACCTAGGCAGCTATAGAGGCCAAGTAAGATACCAAAGCAATCCTTGCTAAAGTATAACATACTATTGGGCATTTAGCCTTTGCTTAAAGACCTTCAGGGCTGGAGGAGGGGGGACAGTTCCTAATACCTCTGGAGTCAGACAGTCCATTCCATGTTCAGGCAACCTTAATTATTAAGAGTTTGGTTTTTTTTTCCCCAAACATCACACCTAAATTTGTCTCTCTACTACTTCCATGTATTGAACACCCAAGTATGGGTGGTTCTAAAAGCTCTGCTTCTAATATTGTTTCTTCCTTGGTGATCTCATCAGTTCTCTTGGGTTCATCAGCTCTGTGTAAATGACCCCCAGATCTACAATATCCAGCCTCTGTCTCTCTTCTGAACTCTACTGGATTTCCCATTGACATTTTAACCTCAATGTGTCTACAATAGAACTGATTACTTTTTGTCCAAACCAATCCCTCCTTTCGACTTTCCTCTTTTTCCTAAAGGCCATACAGTGCTTTCAGTCATCCAGGTTCACAATCTTTGAGTCACCCATGAATTTTCCTTCTTTCTCCATCCCTGTGTTCAATCAACTGCCAAATCTTGCCCCTAGTACCCTCTTCTTCCAATCTCTACCACAGTTTAGGCCCTTATCACCGCTCACCTGAACTACTTCTGTAGCTTCCTGATTTATCTCCTTGCCTCCAGTCTCTCCCCTTTTCAGTCAACCTTCCACACTGCTGCCAAATTGGTATTCATAAAACACAAATATCACAATGGCTCTCTCCTACATAAAATTCTCCAATGGCCCCCTGAAGCCTCTAGGAAACAATACAAACTCTTCTGATACTTAAAACTTCTTACAATCTGGCTTCCATTTACTCCTGGGGTCTCACTTCTTGTTAATCCCTGTCACAACATTCTATTTTCAGCTAAACTGGTCTCCTTTCTGTTCCTAGATCTCCTCCATGCATGCCTTTTCACAGACGGGTGCGCATCTGGAATGCACTCCCGCCTCATATCTGTCTCACAGAATGCCTTGCTTCCTTCAGACCACAGCTCACATGTAGCCTTCTCTATGAGGCCTTTCCTAATTGGATGAATGAATGATGTGCATCTCTCAATTACTTTTTATTTTATATATATTGTGTTATATATTATATTTTGTATATATACACTTACACATACACATACATACACACATAGCACACATGTGTGTATGTATATATATATATATATATATATATATATATACTTTGTACTTATACATATTCACATCTCTCCCCTCCCCCCCACCCCAGCCCCCATTCCACACATGGATAGTGTAAGCTCTTAGAGAGTAGGGATTGTTTTTGTTGGCCTCTCCAGAGCTTAGCACAACAACTGGCACATAGTAGGCTCTTAATTAAATGTTTGTTGAGTTGAATGATGCAGATTTGGACATCCCAGGGAACTAGGTATCAATAGCCCCCAATTGGACAGAGAAGCCACTTGCTCAGGGTCACTGGGGGAAATCAGTGGCGAGTCAAGGACTTGGCCTTGGGGGTCTTGGTCGTCTGTCTTTTCCATCGATCTTTCTATGTCACCAGCCTGCGGAAGTTTCCTAATGATTTCTCTTTCAGGGCTGTCTCCACCCAGCTAATGTTTGTTCCCTATTGATCCAGTAGCCAGCCCTGTTAATTTTTAAGCAGATTTCAAGGTCCAAAGGACTGGTTTTTGTTTAAAAACGAATTGCATCGGAGAGGACATGTCCTCTAGATAATCTCAACTGGTTCACTAGCCAAGACCTTCTAAGTAAATATAGCTGCATAGTGAAGCAGGAGGGGTGGGAGAAGGGCAGAACAGGGAAGGCTGTCTTTTGCCACAGAAGATTCTACAAACCCAACAAATGACAAAGTCAGAAGAGGTTCAAACATCTCGATCAAGCATTAAATACCAACTCCATATGCCCAGAGATCTGACATGAAAACATGTAGTCCAACCCAGCAATACCACTTCCAGGGTTATATCCCAAAGAGATCATAGAAGTGGGAGGAAGGCCCATATGTACAAAAATATTTATAGCAGCTCTTTTTGTGGTGGCAAAGAATTGGAAATTAAGGGGGTGCCCATCAATTGGGGAATGGCTGAACAAGTTGTGGTATATGCATGTAATGGAATACTATTGTGCTATAAGAAATGAGGAGCAGACAGTCTTCATATTTACCTGGAGAGGCTTAAAAGAACTGATGCTGAGTGAGAAGAGTAGAACCAGGAGAAATTTGTACACAATTACAGACACAACGTATGCGTGATGACCAACTTTGATAGACTGGACTCTTCTCAGCAATGCAGTGATATAAGTCAATCCCAAAAGACTCATGATGGAGAGAAATGTTTACATCCAGAGAAAGAACTAGAAAGAACTGAGTTTGAATACAGATTGAAGCAAAGCAAACTACCTGATCTTTTTCTTTTTCTTGTTTGGTTTTGTTTCCTCTTTCCCATTTTTCATTCCATCTGATACAATTTGTCTTTATAACCTGACTGATGTCTAATGTGAAAGTATTTGCAGATCCTATACTTGATTGTATGCCATCATGAGGGGGAAGGGAGGGAGGGAGAGAAAATTTGAAACTCAAGGAATTGTGGAATTGAATCTTGTAAACTAAAAGTAAACAAAAAAATTAATAAAGACAAAAAAAAGAAAACATGTAGTCTAAATTTCTTCCAGACTCTCAGCATCACTAGAATTCAGGCCTTGTGGACCACATAGGAAATTGCCACATAGAAAATAAGGGACACTGACTCTGGGGTGATTCACCCAGTCCTGCTGTCACAAGGGAGTCAGTGACCACTGTCATGGATTCAAATAAACAGGAGTTTATATTTCTATGGGATTAAAAACTTCCAAAGTATTTTCCTCATGGAACAGTCCTAGGAGGTTCATACTATTAGTATTATTATCCCCATTTCACAGATGTGGAAACTGAAGTTGTAAGAGATGTGCCTGATCTAGGATTTGTATTCAGCTCTCTGTCTCTTTCCCCTTCCTTCTCTCTCTCTCTTCCTTCTTCTCCTCCTTCTCCTCCTCGTCCTCATTTGGCAAAGGGAACACAGAGGTTATCCAACCCAATCCACTCATTTTATTTGTATTTTTTGTTTTTGTTCTTGCTTTTTAGAGGGGGGAAGGTAGGGCAACTGGGGTTAAGTGACTTGCCCAAGGTCACACGGCTAGTTTTGTGTTAAGTGTCTGAGGCCAGATTTGAACTCAGGTCCTCCTGACTCCAGGGCCAGTGCTCTATTCGCTGCACCATCTAGTCACCCCAAATGTACTTATTTTCTAAGTGAAGAAATTAAGTCTCAGAAAGGACATGACCAAAAAGGGTGCCAGACTAAAGACAAACAGCTCCTTCTATTTCTCCTTTTGTCTGACTACCTTCAAAAACTTCTCTTCTAAGTTATGGAAACATGGTTCATTCCAGAATTTTATATGGAAAAAAACAACTTTTTAATTCTTTTACCCTTCTCTTAACCTGACTAAGTTCCTATCCTTCAATTTTGACCTCTAATCCTGACCCCCAGACCTGACCACCCATTCTAACCAGCAGACCACACTCCCTAAATCTTGACCATAATCTGCACCTATCTTTCAACTTCCTCATTTTTAGAATGAGGGGGTTAAATGAGATTTCTAAGAGCCTTCCCCTCCCCCATCTTTATTTTGCACCTCTCCGATGCAGTTTTTATGTAATGTTGTATATTATAGCTATATCATTTTCTTATTCCTTTATTAGACAATAAACTCCATGAAAACAGTGATCATGACATATGAACTCCATATGCCCACTAACACCCAACACAGTGCTTTGTACATATTAGGCACTTAATAAATATTTGTTAATGCCCAAATTGTCCCTTCCACTAACACTCAGTGATTCACCAATCAATCAACAGCCAATAAGTATTTATTAAAGTGCTTATTATCTGCCAGGTACTGAGTTGAGCACAGTAGATATAAGGTAAAAGTGAAACAGTTTTTGCCCTCAAGGAATTTGCATTCTATTGCGGGAGAAAACATGAATATACGTGTATAAGTATATACATAATGTATTCAAAATACATACAAGGTAGTTTAGGGAATAGAGTTCACTGGAGCTGAGAAATCAGGAAAGGCTTCATGTAGAAGGTGATTCTTGAGCTGAGTTTTGAAGCACAACAGTGATACCAAAAGGAAGAGGCAAGGACCACATTCCAGTCAGCTCAGGCTCTGGGAGACAGAGACCAGATCTCAGAATTCAAGGGAAGCAAGGTTTAGGAAGACTTGAAAGGTAGGACTGGATCAGCTTTAAATGTTAAAATAGTGGAATTTATATTTACTTTAGAGGCAATAGGGAGCCACTGTAGTGTATTGATTAATGAAGTGGTCAGGTCTGCCTCTAAGGAAAGCTGCTTTGGTGGCTGTGTGGAGGAGGGTAGACTGGAGTTGGGGGGGGGGAGTCTGAAGCAGGAGGACCAATGAGGAAGCTATGGCAAGAGCCTCTCAAAGCCTAAGCCATTACATATAGAAGAGGGATATTGTGACCTTTCACGTCAAGCTCGGCTCCAGGGGCAGCACTGCCAACCAAATGAGGGAGGTTTGTTCTCATTCTTCCTTCACAACATGACCAATGTGGAAATATGTCTAATAGGATTGTATATATATAACCTATATCAGATTTCATGCTGTCTTTGGGAGTGAGGACCAGAGAGGAGGAAAAAAAAATGGAATTTAAAATCTTAAAAAGTGAATATTGAAAGAAATAGAAGGAATCAGATTGTGGAATGAGGTAATACAATTATCTCTTTGCCCATTCAGATCTCCTTCAATTTCTTTATCTGATCTAATTGTTGATTTCTGATATTAATGGTTTTACTATCTCCATTACTGTAACTATATCTTACTATTACTGATCTTACCATCCCCATTACAAATAGTTTTTTGCTGACGGTCTAGGTAGATGATTCTTATCATTTTGAAAAACTAATCTTTTATTTATTTATTTTTAGTTTTCAACATTCATTTCCACAAGATTTTGAGCTACAGATTTTCTCCCTGTCTTTCCCTTACTCCTACCCCCAGATAGTGAGCCTACTGAATACCTCTTCCCCCAATCTGCTCTCTCTTATATCCTCCCTCCCTCCAGCTTTCTAATGGGAAAAGATGGATTTCTATACCCCAGTGCCTGTATTTCTTATTTCCCAGTTGCATGTAAAAAACATTTTTTTTTTAACATTTGTTTTTAAAACTTTGAGTTCCAGATTCTCTCCCTTCTTCCCTCCTCACCCACCCCCACTGGGAAGACAAGCAGCTCAATATAGGTTGTACATGCATAGTTACACAAAACGTTTCCATAGTAGTTATATTGTGAAAGACTAACTATATTTCCCTCCATCCTATCCCAGCCCCTCCTTATTCTGTTTTCTACTGTGATCCTGTCCCTTTTCAAAAGTGCTTCCAACTACCCTCTCCCCCAATCTGCCCTCCATTCTAACTTATACTCTTCCCCCCTACTTTCCTGTAGGGTAAGATACCCAATTGAGTGTGCATGTTATACCCTCCTTAAGCAAAATTCAGTGATAATCAGATTGTCCCATTCATTCCCTTTCACCTTCCTGCTCTTCCCCTCCATTGTTACAGTTTTCTCTTGCCTCTTTTATATGAGATAATTTACCCTATTCTATCTCTCCCTTTCTCCTTCTCCCATTATATTCATCTCTCACCTCTTAATTTTATTTTTTAGATATAATCCCTTCCTATTCAATTGATCCTGTGCCCTCTGTCTATGCATACATGTACATACATATATACACACTCACATATGTATTTATACACACATACACCCTCCTATACATACATCTCTCTCTATATATATATATATATTATATATATATATACATATATATTCCCTTCAACTATCCTCATATTGAGAAAAATCTCATGAGTTACAATTATCATTTCTCCATGTAGGAATGCAAATAATTTAAATTTAATAAATTTCTTATGATTTCTTTTTCCTGTTTACCTTCTCATGCTTCTTTTACTTCTTGCATTTGAAAGCCAAATTTTCTGCTCAGCTCTGGTTTTTTCATCAAGAATGCTTGAAAATCCTCTATTTCATTGAATGACCATATTTTCCCCTGAAGCATTATACTCAGTATTGCTGTATATGCGATTCTTGATTTTACTTCTAGCTCTTTTGACCTCTGGAATATCGTATTCCAAGCCCTTTGATCCTTTGATGTAGAAGCTGCTAGATCCTGTGTTATCCTGATTGTGTTGCCACAATACTCAAATTGTTTCTTCCTGAAAGGTTGCAATATTTTCTCCTTGACCTGGGAACTCTGGAATTTGGCTATGATATTCCTAGGAGCTTTCTTTTGGGGATCTTTTTCAAGAGGCAATCATTGAATTCTTTCAATTTCTATTTTTCCCTTTCTTTTTCCTTTATGTGCATCTCTCTACTTAAATGAGTTTCTTAACATAACATATTGTTGGATTCTGGTTTTTAATCCATTCTGTTATCCATTTCCATTTTATGGGTGAATTTATCCCAGTCACTTTCAAAGTCATGATTTCTAGTTGCATATTTCTTTACATCCTATTTTTCTTTTTGTCCCTCTCCCTCTATTTTTAGTCAATCACTCTTCAGATGTTTAATTAACTTCTGACCACTGGATCCCCCTGTAAGGACCCTTCCCTTACTTTCTGATTTCTTGATCTGCACACCCTTTTAGAAGTCCTTCCCTTATCCTGTCCTCTAGCCCTTCTGTTTCTCTATAAGTTAAGAAGACTTTTATATCTGTCTAAATGTATATGTCATTCTCTTCTTAACCCAGTTCTGATGAGAATTAAGGTTCTAACACTACCAGCATTCCACCCCCAATGCCCTCCAGTGTCGCAATTCTTTCATTCATGCCTAAATCGTATGATATAATTACTCCATTTTACTTAGCCCTGTTCAATTTTATTTCTTAGGATCATCCTGTCATAGTCAAATCAATCACAAGCCTTCTATCTGTGTATGCTCTTTCAAACTACCCTAGTAATAACAACATTCTTAAGAGCTACAGATAACATTTTCCCATATAAAAAGTAAAGAGTTTGACCTTATTAAATCTCTTATAATTAGTTTTTCATGTTTACCTTCTTATGTTTCTTCTGATTATTATAGGTCAAGTTTTCCATTCAGTTCTGGTCTTTTCCTCACAAATACCTGAAAATCCTCTAATTCATTAGACAACCATTTTTTCCCCATGAAGGATCACACTAAAAACTTTGCTGGGTAAGTTATTCTTGGTTGCATACCCAGCTCCTTTGCTCTTCCAAATATTATGTTTCATGCCTTTTGATCTTTTAATGTAGAAGCTGTTAAGTCTTGTTTTATACTGTCTATAACTACATAATATTTAAATTGTTTCTTTCTACTTGCTTGTAGTATTTTCTCCTTGACCTGGGAGCTTCAAAACTTAGCTATATTATTTCTGTGAGTTTTCATCATGGGATCTCTTTCAGATGGTGATCATAAGATTTTAAAAATATCTATTTTACCCTCTAGTTCTAAAACTTCAGGGCAATTTTCCTTAATAATTTCTTTTTTTTAAATAGTGTTTTATTTTTTTCTCCAATTACATGTTAAAACAATTTCAACATTTAAAAAAATTTGAGTTCCAAATTCTATCTCTCCTTCCCTGTGTCCCCTCCCTTCTACCTGAGATGGTGAGCAATTTGATATAGGTTATACATGTGCAATCATATAAAATATTTCCATGTTATTCATTTTGTATAAGAAGACTCAAAACAAACCAAAAAGAAAGTGAAAATAGTGTGTTTCAATCTGTATTCAGATAACATCAGTTCTTTCTCTGAAGGCAAATAGCTTTCATTCAATAGGATTTGATTGAATATGAGAAATAAAGAAGAAGGAAAAGTAAAAGATAATTCCAACATTCCAGACTTGGGAACATGAGGACATGGATGATGCCATAGAAAGAAATGGTGAAGTAGAAAGAAAAATAGGTTTATAGGAAACATTTTTTAAAAAAACTCATAAGATCATAGATTCAGAACAGGGAAGGAGCTTAGAGTCCATTGAGAATGACCAGTTCATTTTACACAGGAGGGAATGGGAAGCACAGAGATAAAGTGACATCAGTGGTCACCCAGGAAGTGCCTGAGATAGGATCCCAACAGGATTTTTGCTACATTGAGCTTAGGGTCTTTGTGGAATATGCAGATGGAGATGTCTCGCATGGAGCTGGAGATGCAAATCTAGAGTTCAGTTAAAACGTCAAGCTGTATGAATTTAGGTATCAATTGCATAGAGCAAAGAGATGAAGCTATGGTCATGATGAGACTGGCAAAGAAAAGAATGTAGAGAGAAGACTGACAGCAGAAGCTTGAAGATAATCTCTTAGCTAAGGGGATGAACAGGGAATGGCTGTTGTCCTTTGTTCTTGAAGGGGACCAAAATGACATCACCATGCTAGAGTCAAGTGTCAATGTGTCTGCCTGTGGCTGATGAGACCGATAGGAGCTCAGAATGCTCTGCCACAGGTCAGGTACAAATAGTCCATGTGAACATTTGGGGTGGATACTCTAAATTTGTGCATCCTGTGTGCCCTTTGGCTGTCTCAATTCTGCTTTGCTCATAGAGCACAGCACCTTCTCTGATGTGGGCACACCTGTGCCAGTGTCTCCCATGTCATACAATCAATTACAAAGTTCTTAAGAGAGACCTTGAGAGTGTCCTTGTGCTGCTTCTTGTGCCCACCATGTGAACGCTTGCCCTGGGTGAGGTCTCCATAAAACTGTCTTTTTGGCAAGCGAACATTCTGCGTTTGAACAATGTGGTCAGCCCATTGGAGTTGTGCTCTCTGAAGAAAAGTTCGAATATTTGTGAGTTTAGTTCGAGTAAGGACCTCAGTGTCTGGTCCCTTCCCCTGCCAGGTGATCTTCACAATCTTCCTAAGACAATTCAAATAGAAGCAATTCTGTTTCCTGGCATGGTGCTGATAGACTGTCCAGGTTTCACAGGAATACAATGAGGTCAGCACAGAAAATAAGAAACTAATGAAGGAGACAGAAAAAAGCCTAGAGAAGTGAGGAGGAGAACAAAGATTGTCCAGAAGGAGGGGACAGTAGGCAGATAGGGCAGAAGGGTCAGAGGGGAGACCTGATTATTACTGTAGGGGACAGAGCTAGTAGTGAAAGAGACATAGAAAATACAGGAGAGAGCAAATGGTCACTGAAAAACATGGGCTGCAAAAGTTTGGAAGGAACAGCAAGAGTGTAAGTAGAGGCCATAGTCTTAGGGAGGAATAGTGATCTTTTATGACCAGAGGGAAGAAAGGAAGAGGTGATTAAGTTGAGAGAGTGAGAGGCTCTGAGGAGGATGCAAAGACAATAAAAGAAAGTTTCTGCTCTCAAGGAGTTTGCAATCATTTTTATTTCTTTTTCGCTTTTTGGAGGGGGGAAGGTAGGGCAATTGGTGTTAAGTGACTTGTTCAAGGTCACATGGCTAGTTTTGTGTTACCTGTCTGAGGCCAGATTTGAACTCTGGTCCTCCCGACTCCAGGGTTGGTGCTGTACTCACTGTGCCACCTAGCTGCCCCAGGAGTTGCAATCATTCATAACATTTACACAGATAAGTAAATACAAGACAGAGACAAAATAAATGCTTAGTAACTGGAAGTGAGGGGGATTGAAAGGCTACTTGTAGTAAGTATCTCTTGAGCTGAGCCTTGAAAAGGCTGCAAGATGGATGTGAGGAGGGAGAGAAATCTAGTCATGGGGACAGCGTGTGCCAACATTTGGAGACAGGAGAGGGAATGTCATGTACAGGGAACAATCAATAGGCTAACTTGGCTGGAAAGGGGAAGAAATGTGTGATCAGCCTGTGAAGAGAGGTTGCAGCCAGACTGTGAAGGATGTTAAACAAAGAAGTTGACCTATCCTAGAGGCAATAGGGAGCCATGGAAGCTTCTTGAGGAGCAATATGGTTAAAACTAACTCAAAATGAATTTGTAGAATTAGCATGAGACAGAATTTGGAAAGATGATTTTTTGGCTTGTGCTTCCATGTGTGATTTCAATTCTTTGGTTGGGGAAGGGTGACTTCCTGGTCCTAGGCTCCTGGGTTTCTGGACTACAGGTCTGGGAGTAAGGTTTGAAGATGGGCTATCAGCTTTGGAAGGTTTCTCATCTAGATGTCCTTCAGTGTGTTAATGAACAACAGCCCCTTTCACTTCCTGCATCCAGCCTGTGAACCTTCGTCAGAGATCCAATCTCATTTGATGCTTTCTTCGAAATCGGAAAAGTCACGCTGGCCACCAGTCAGCAACCTGGAGAGTGCTGAATGGAACGTCCTTAAGCTGGGTTCATTGGGTATGACGGAAGGATGCCACTGTGGGGAAGCTGCTTGGATGTTGCTGTCATTACTTGAGGATGACGGGAGGAAAAGGTTACTGATGAGACACTGTCCTCAACAACCCTACCTCATGCTGAAGGATCAGACAAGTTGGGAAGGTTCATCAGTTTTTCATGTTCCTCTCACATTCTTTGCTCTTTCCAGGTGTTGCATGAGCACTAAGCTGCCTGTCCCCCTGCCACCCTCCACAGCTTCCAAATGCTAGCAGTCTTTTATCCAGTTCCCAAACTAAGTCCTTATAATCACAACTCTCTTAACCAGAAGAAGAATGAAGTAAGACCAGGTTCATTGCATCCAGTCAGGGGGTGGAGGAACCCCAAGCAGGGCTGACATCCTCCAAAGCTGGCTCAGACTTGCTCCCCAGTCAGCTTCAGGAGTCACAGGTTGGCAATTTTTGTACTTATTCCCTTGATATTTTTCTCTATGTACACTTGCCATTCCCCCCAATAGAATGGAAGTTTTTCACAGGAAGAGGTTGTTTCTTTCTTTGTACTGGGATGTCCAGCACCTTGCATAGTTGCATAGTAAGTAGTAAGCACTTAATAATAAGTAATTTAATAATAAGTAATGCACATAGTAAGCATTTAATAAATAATTCTTGTTTGATTGATTGATGCCATGGAAGACCACTCACATCCCCAAGAAACTCCGTCCTCAATGCTCACCTTTACAGAAGATGTAAATCATGTAAACCTTAGACATCACCTAGGTCAATCCAACTGGAAAAAAAAAGCAACTTACTGCCATGTCTGTTCATCGACGACATTGTTCGTTATTAGAGTATAAACAAAATCGGGGAATTCCAAATCATGACTCCAGTAATGACTTGAGAAGAGTAAGCCAAATAAAAATGGCAGGTGTGGGAGGCCAGTTGCCAAGAGGACTAAATCATGGGAGCCACGTCCTTCAGGATGAAGGAAGACAACCAGTATTGAATTGAGTGAGTGAGCAACGAGCCACTTCTTTACAGTTACCCAGAATCTTTCTGCAGAGGATTACTGGAACACCCTGCTGGGTGAACAAACACAGCAAACCCTGAACCCTGGGCCTGCTTTGGACAGGGACAAAGGAGGCTAGCAGAAGACACAGAAGGCAGTGATTCTCTAGTCCAGTCCCTGAAGCCCTGCAGAAGGAAAGAACAGGACTCTGTGTCAAAAGGGTGCTGATGAAAGGGTCATGTAGACTGGGCAGGGAGGGCTCTCCCCTTCCCAGTTCTTTTCTCTCTATTAGACTACACAGAAATGGAGGACGAGGGTGCTGGGCCAGCAAGGCCAAGCCTCCAAATGATGAGGCAATTTCACTCATTTTTCTTTTTGCTCAGGGTCAGACCAATAATCAATCACAACACAGCATGTTGGAAAGGGAATCTTTATGTTCATTCTCTTTTCAGTCTAATTCAGCCTCATCTCGCCAAATTTGTGCAGTTTTTTTGATCCCTTTATCAATGGAATTGTACCATGGCCAAATTAAACACACATGAATATTTCTCCATTAGAAATTCCAGCCAGCTATGTGTGTACACACACCATATATGTGCACGTTTATATGGATGTGCATGTATATGTGGTTGTGCAAAGGTTTATATGTTTATATGGGCATGTATGTTTATGTGTATGCATATATGTGCATGTGGGTATATGTTTATGCACATTATGCATATGTTGATATATATGTATAACATATATCAGTATAGTTATACTTAGGCAGTGTGGAAGAGTGGCTTAATGAACTTGGATTCATGATGATCTAGGATGGAATCTCATCTCAGATTTTTACTCCCATGTACTACATTCCCATTTAGATGTTCCTAATCCCACCCCACCCCCATTGGAAGAATTTCTTTTCTTAGTTTTCTTAGCCTTTTGAATCTCTGTCCTTACCATATTCCTTCTTTTATCATCAGTAATTTGTCTCTTTCCTTGCACCAATGGACTGAAAATTCCTTGAGAGCAGCTAGTATTCTATTGTTTCTGCCAACACTTAGCATAATGAATTACACACAACTTGAGTTATTTGTTCAATTAAGAAATTTTCGTTTTTTTCCTATGAACACCATTGGAGTAAAAAAGATTGTAAATGCTTACTTAGCTAGCTGGGCAAGTTGCTTTATCTCTGTGGGTCTGAGTTTCCTCATCTGTAAAATAAAAGTTTCATACTCAATGACGACTAACATCTCTTCTAGCTCTGTGACACAAAGATTTTTGGAAGGAGAATAGGAAATGCTGCAAATGCAGGGGAAATGGGAAAGAGGGGGAAAAGTATTTATCTGTCCATATAAAGTATAGTCTGGACCTTGAGGAAGGAGAATAAATCAGATGTACTTTGGTGGTTCTTTCTTAGTGTGCTAAGTCTCTCTTGATTAAACTTCAAGTTTCAAATCTAGAGGAAGAATATTGCTGAAGACTTGGAAAAATACTGGTTCAAAGATTCAGAAGTCCTAGGGAACTAACCAGTTACTAAGTCTTACAGCCTCTGAAAGGGGACATGGAAGGGAAGCGATGGGATGAATGAGGACATTACAAAGTAAAGGGCTAACTGCCCTGAAACAGAAGGCTCAGGGGGGAGTTTGGGATTATTAATGAGCAAAAGAAACACAATTCCACAAGTCTGACATATCCTCATATACCCCTATAACACAACAGGGGAGGGATAGGTAAGTCAGTAGTAGCAAAGGAAGTTCCAAAGCCATTCCTTTTTAGGAATGGGATTAAATAGTAAGTCTTTCACCAAGGAAATCAAGACTCAGCATTTAAAAAAAAAGTTGCGGGTGGTGGTGGAAGGAAAGATAAAATAGTCTATTACTTCTTCATTAGACTGAAGAGCTATGGTGGCATTCATTAGGGGACTAACTCCCTGTTTTGCTGGACTAGGAAGGTCCCTTTTTCACAATTACCAGGGACGGTTCAGTAAAGCCCTAATCAAAAGAGACCAATCAGAAGTTCGCCAGATCCTCCCAGCACAGGGCCCTTGGCACCTGTAAGCAAGAGGCCAATGTCTTAATGTGCAGCTTCTTAGGAGGTATTCCAGGTCAGCAAATCGGTTGCAGCTGAGGTGATCACAAGTGTTGCAGCTACGGAGGTTTTGGGGAAGATGAATGATGGGGGGGGGGTATTTCATATATCACTGATGACAGTTAAAAACCCTCTGGTGTAATGCATTAAAAATACACTTGTAATCAAAGAAATCATGTATTTGAAGCATAAAATGTTTAGGCTTCCATAATTCTTTATTAAATATTTGACAAGTTGCATCATTTCATTACAACAACTTCATTGTGTCACATTGATCATTTTTGCTGTCAGGAAAACAAACAATCTACATTTCCTTTCAATTCTCTTAAGAAAATAAATGGAAACAATGGTTTTGTTCTTGAACAAAACTTTCCCTATTGTGTATCAAATTCAACTGTACTTTAAAGCTATTCTGATTGTGAAAATGAGCATTCTTTATAAGTTGCTTTTTTAAAAAACAAACAAAAAATCAAGATAGTTTAGTGTTTACCACTGTATCAAATATTAGCCTCATATTAAGAGGTTTTTTCTTTTAACAATAAAAAATTATGAAACGGGATTTCACCTGGAATGTTTGAAACTCTTTTCACTTTAAAAGTCACTATTCATTCATGTTTAATCTGAATTCCTTGGTTGATAAAGGATAGCAAATCAATATCACCTTCTTAAGGTTTGCTCAGGCTCGGAGGTTGGAATTTACAGGGCTGGGCTTGGAGAAAAGTGTAGAGACCAAACTCTCACTCCCCTTTGAAATTAGATTACTTAAGGAAGATGTAAAAAAAAAATGCTATATAAATATATACATATATATTTTGACAGCATACGTACTATATATATGTATATAAATATTACATACATAGTAATAAAGGGAAGATCAAAATCTGATGAGGTTAACATGAAGGAAAACATGACATCCTAAGTGAAAATCAGTCTGACTAAAAGGCGCAAAATGGCTTATAAGAATAAAAAGGTATGCTGACACAAGGCTATGGTTGGTGATGGTGGCTTAGTAACACTGATATAAAGTAGAGAATGCAGTCCTACAGGTCTGCAGACAATGTTTACACGTGGTTAGATTCCAGTTGTTATTGCAAATCAAAGTTAAAAAAAAAATCCCCATGCATTTTAAACATGCATTACTTTGAGTGAAACATCTTTCAATAAAGATGTCCAACAAGATTTTCTTGCAAAATTCCATACAAACGGAAACTTCTTTTTTCCCCTTATAAAATGTTATACAAGTTCATCTTGTAATTCTACAGCATTTTTCTCTTACACTGAAAACACTCGTGTGTGTGTGTGTGTGTGTGAGTGCACATGTATATCTATATATACAATGTAAGTTAAGGCTTATATATAAATTTTTAAAAAAGTGGTCCAAAGTATATCACATTTTTTCTTCCCATTTTAAAATCTAAACTACAAAGGAGTTGAAAAGGGCTGTTTTTAGATCTTTTTGTTTAAACACATCAGGCCTGAAGTCGGCAGTTTTGACACAACTTCCACGTCAGGATACAGGCAAAAAACCAGTACGTGACCGAGGTAGTGTACTTTGCCTGGGGGTGAGGGAGGGAGGGGGACTAGGCAGTTACTCTGTACTGCAGCATCCTCTATTGGCTTGTCAGAAAGTGGAGAGAGCATCCCACAGATGCCCCCTTGAGGATCGGGGTCCTTGCTGGGTTAGGAAAAGGAAGAGAGCCTGGGCGTAGGAGAGGGAGAGAGAGCTATCTGCAGAGCGGTGACAAATTTACAGCTGGCTAACCAAGTCGGGGGGTGTTTTGTTTGATTTTAAACTTCAGTGGTAAACTATATATAAGAGCTTTTGGAAAATGCTAGTTTCAACTCTTAAACATTGTTAAATATTGTTAGATAAATAGTGCAGGTAGAGACCTGGAGTTACCATAAAGGATTTATAACATATATCATGACCGGACTCTCCAGACCGGCATGGTGGATCTGGGAGCGCCAGAGTAGCAGCACAAGGGACAGAAACCACAATGGTGGATGGGAGATATGGAAAATGGTTTGGACATTTTACCCAGCACCTGCTACAATCTACCCTGGTGCCCTAAAATCAAAGGAACAGTTTCTGCTCACACTAGTGATTATTTGACCACCTAGAGGAAAATTTCAGTTGCCAGCTAATAATAAAGGTCCTTAAAAACAATAGTTAAATGGAGACTTTCATGTTCTGTGATTTATAAGGGAAGAAGGGTGGAACTAGCTACAGATAACAAACCCAGGCAAATGAATCAGAACACAGAATTTAAAGTGAAAAAACTAAATAAAAAGGCACTGAAATTGAATACAGCTTGAAATGGAGCAAATATCTCAACCTCTCTCTAGTCCAAGAAGCATCACCACATTCCTACACTGACACTTCTAAGCTGATCCCAGGCAGAAGGAAATTCCAAACTCCTTAATCAGGCCTACAGGGATCAAGAATGGAAATACCAAAAGACTTTATGGGACAGTCATGGTAACTGACGCTAAATAAACTTCTACAAGCATTCTTTAACAATATATTCTTTGGAGTAAATTCCTTAACCTGCAACGCCCTCTGGAAGATTGTCTCTTCAAGACCTATGCCCTTTGTGGAAAGCTGGAGAAACCTGGAATCAAGTGTCTTCTCTGGTTGGGGACAAATTGGGGCTGTAAAGACCATGGACTGCTGAGCAAAGTTTGCAGCTAAGGACAATCTGTGAATAGGAAACACAGGATTCTTTCCAGATAATGTCATATAGAGAGCAGACTTGGATGCACAGAGTTTTGACTAAAGAATCTACTTTTCATGCAAAAAGTTCTCTTCATTGTTTTTTGAGATTATATCCTGAAGATTACAAGATAACAAGAAGGGGATAAAGAGAAACAGGGTAGGGGACTGTTATGGAGAACAATTGAAATATGGTAGCCTTTGGAAATTCAGAGAAGGATCATTCAGCATTAACACAAGTAGGTTATTAGAAAGAGCTAAACTGAATTTTTCTCTTATTTAATTACTGCCTTCTAGAGGTGTGTTATGGTATATGTCAATGTCCTTTGGAGTTTCTAGTCTTAATTTACCTTTTAGACATTTACAAATTTTCTCACCAGAATAAAATGGTTTTTCTTCTCCTGATATTTTGCACTTATTTTGTATCTTGTGGTTATCTGCCCTTGATCATAGTTAAAAGAAATCCAGGTTCTTGGAAAAGGTTGATTATACAGCACCATAATTGTGTAATAGCTCTCAAAAAGTAACCAATGCACAATTCAGCCTTTGGATTGAATCTTTAAAATAAAATTCACTTTGGAATAAGGCAGTTGCACAAAAGGGATTTTCACCAACTGAGTGAGACATTATGCAGATCTACTATTGAAAAAAACCAACACACACACACATCAAGTTTCTCACCAATTGGTTAAAAAAGCCACCAATTGTCTACTTGTGAATTACTCGGAATGTTGGGTTTTTTAGTTTTATCAAAGACAAAGACCAATGTGGAAAAAGGAGTCAATGCCTTTCTGCTGCAGAAATCTCTGGGAACTGTAGTGCTCTAAACAGCTGTAGATTGCTCCTGTGTTTTCTCAAGCATTGCAGAGCCCAGCAAGATGACATTTTCTGAGTGTCATGATGTTGCTGCATAAGGGGCTTTATTATCTCTGTCTTGCCTTTAATAAATATAAAACCCATGACGCCATAAATTTTTGCCCCATCCTCTACTGGCAAGAGATTAAGTGAAAGGGCAAGTCCTGGAGTTAGGGGGGAGGGCAGTGGAAAATAAGGGTTAACAATTGCTTCACTAGTATAGACAGGGCCATGACTAGTTGTCTGAGTTTGGCAGAGCTCTCCCAAGAACCAGAGGAACTGCTCAGCTCCATGGGCAAAGAAGAAGACGTACAAAGCTGAAGGTAACCAAATGACTGCAACCAATAAATACCCTCAAGCCTATTCTACTACTAGATTAACAACTTGAGTGGATCAAATGCTAGTCTTCTCTCTTTTACCTTTAATCTATCACACAATACATACAACTCAGGCATTATATAGTTTTTAAGCATGCAACATGTTCTAGGTAACAAAACTTGGTTAGATAAAGTGTATATTAAATTAATATTTGTGATTGTATAAAAAATCATAAACAATTGGTGAGAAGAGGATTGTGGGCTCAGTTTTACATCTGGGGTTTTATATATCAGCAGCCGCCAAATTCACAACGGATAGACATGTGCAATGAGAAGGAATCATCACATTAAAACGTTTATGATATATTAAAGAAAAAACAACCAGATATGGGTTCCATGTAGTACATAAAGTGCCTTCAGAATCGGTGCAGTCAGGACAAAAGTGGTTATTCAGCGACCATTAGCAAATGCATACAAACAGAAGATAAATCATATCTGGTTTCCACAATTTCAAATCGAGAGCAGTGCCAGGTTTCATTCAAAATGCCTCCGCTATAGAGAACAGTAAAGAAGAAAGATCATAAAAGCATCATTGTACAGCAGGAAGGAGGCATAGGTAAGCCGGCCCTCTTACAAGAAATGCTAGTCTCACCCTGACTCAATAAGGATTCTATTACTTGGAAGAGCCACCAAGGGGCAATGCTGTGATTCCTTTTAAGTCAACACAAAATTTTTCATGCTATGTCATAATTCTTTCTTGTCTTGCAGCTATGATGCTAAATTTGTACAAAAATGTAAGCTCCAGTCAGTGCTTAGCCTCTCTGGGTGTGGAAAGACATCATTATGCTCGATGACTTGTTTGAAATTCTCTAAATGTCGTCTGGGGAACATTTTTGGACAAATATTAGGTCTCTATTTTGAATACAGTGGGGTATGGGGAGAGTCAATGCACTTAAAAAACAAAAATGTCATTGACATTAAGTCTGGTAGGAAATTCAGATAAGAAAAAATGCTCATTTTTCCAAGTATATAATATCTTTAATTGTAACGAAATAAAATCTGAAAATAGGTCTAAATCATTTTTAAAAGTAAACATGAATTGTAATACTATACCTGTAGAGTGATTAATTCCATTCATTGTCATTAGAAAGTATGTAAAATATTTATTAAGGGCTTTGCCTACAGAGGTCCACATAAATAGAACAAGTCCTCCTGAAATGTAATTAGTGTACACATCAACCAGTTGATAATTTGTGGTGGAAAATGCAGAAATACTATCCTTGGGCTAGAGTTCCAACTTCTGCCCTTAGGCAACTGCATTGTCGAAGAGTTTGCTCCAGAAACCAACTTTGTGCAACTGTTCCGCCATTGTGGCTTATTGTGTCCATTAGGCAAATGCGAAGGGCAAGAAGAACTTGCTTGAAGTAGAACAACTGAAAAGTAGCAGCTGCCTAATCCACCCCTTCAAATCCTTGAGCATTTTCAACGGCCATGAGAAGTTTCTCCCTTAAGTCTTCAAAAGTTTCATAAGGTGGTAAGTCAAGGCGATTAAAGCTGGAAAGACAGTGACAAAAACGGAAATGTATGGGTAAAATGGCCACCAATCTTCCTGGCCTGGAGCTCCCTGACTCTTGCCTCCCCAACTTACCTTAACAGGACAAACAACCGCTTAGGAAAGGGCAGTGGCCAGAGCGAGGACTGCCCCTCCCCACAGAGCAGACTGGAAGCTCCTTGAGGGAAAGGACTCTTTTTGAATTTTCTTTGCATCCCAGGCATAGTGCCTAGCATATAGTAAGTGTTAATTGATTAATTTTCCTTCCCGCCATTTGAGATTTTCCTTTCCCTTACTGTTCTTTTTCTATTTCTAGTAACTACTTCCTGAAACTGTCTCCCATGCCCACCAAGGCTCTTTTTTTTTTTTAATGAGGAGAGAGATTCATAACGGGGGTTTGTGGTGTCAGGACTGGGAAGGGCAAGAAGAAAGATGGGCTATTAAACTCTAAGGCAGCGCCCACTATCCGTCCTTCCCACCACTGCTCCCAGTGTTTCCTACCTTGCACCAGAGGTTGCATCCTGCCCTTCACCTCTACAACAAAATCAGTTGTGTGTATACACACTTACCACTGATTCATTTATCTGGGTATTCCTTACCCCCACCGAGTCTCAGTTAAAAAAGAAAGGGCAGGGGGGGCGGCGGCTGGGTGGTGCAGTGAATAGAGCACCATCCCTGGAGTCAGGAGGACCCACGTTCCAATCTGGCCTCAGACACTTAACACTTACTAGCTGTGTGACCTTGGCCAAGTCACTTAACCACAACTGCCTTGCCCTCCCACCTCCAAAAAGCAAAAAAAAAAAAGGGGGGGGTAGGTTTGGGAACATAGAAGTGAGTCTAAGAAGGAGGGGAAGCTCCTTTTGGAAGCAACTGGAGGTAACAATAGAAAGGAAAGCAGGTAAGCAAATTCTTGGGGCCCATGGGAGGAATGAGGCTTATTAGGAACCCAGAATTTTACATTGGTGGAAGTTTTGGAATTCAAATTACAGAACCTCAGGATTCACGGAGGCCCTCAGAAGCCACTCAGTCTAGTCACTGGCTCTCAAAGTATGGTCTGGATAGCCCTAGGGGCCCTGACACCCTTCAAGGGGTCCTGAAAGTTCAAAACTATTTTCATAACAATACTACCATTTATATTTCTAATAAGGCAGGTATTGTTAGCCATAACCCACATAAACAAAAGCTCCTTGGAGGGGGTTCTCAATAATTTTTAAGTGTTTAATAGGTTCTTGAGACTAGAAAGCTTGAGAACCTTTTGTCTAGCCTATAACCAAAATAGGATCCCTTTTAGTGCCAATAGTATTTCTATAACATTTTAAGTTTGTAAAGCATTTAAAATATTTGACCTCACAAAACCCTTGGGAGGTCGATGTCATCATTATTATTCCCATTTTATAGATTAGTAAATGGGCTGGGAGAGATTGTCACTTGTCTAGGTTCACACAGCTAGTAAATGTCTTAGGCAGGATTTGAACTCAGGTCTTCTTGGTCCCACATCCTACATTCTATCCATTGTACCACCTAGCTGCCTTCAAATATGGATTTACCAAGAGGTCATCCTGTCTTTCCTTAAAGACCTCATGTGACTAGGAACCTACTTCTTCTTAAGATAGGCCATTCCAGTACGAAATGGAGCTAACTGTTATGAAGTATGTCCTATCATCAAACTTGGTTTTTTCTCTTTGTAACTCCAAGCCATATCCTATGGGGCTGAGCAGAGCATGCCTAATCATCATTCCATGGGCTAACCCTTCCAGTTCTTCTCTTCTCCAAGTTAAATACCACCAATTGTCAGCAGGTATGAACTCAGGCCTTCCATGGTCCTATTTGCCCTCCTCTGGACACTATAGCTTTTCTTCCCAAAATATGTTGCCAAGAATTGAACACAATATACTAGATCTACACAGATAAAGGCAGAAAAGAGCAAAATTATCTGTCACCTCCATAGTTCTGGAGATCGTGCCTTGGCCTGAGATTGTATTAGCATTTTTGGCTGCCCTATCATACTGGTAACTCACATTGAGCTTCAGCACACATAAACCTCCCAGGTCATTTTCAGGCCAACTGCCATCTATATGTGCTTCCCATGCTCTTGTGAAGATGATTTTTTTTGAACTCAATTGTAATACAATCTTTACATTTTTTCCCCTTAATGTCATCCTATTAGATTTGGTGCAAATGTCTACCCTATCAAGAACTTTTCAAATTCTTGTTTCTGCTGTTTAGTATATTAGGATTTCTTCTAGATTTTTGTCACCTGCAAATTGGATAAATGTGGCACCTATGCCTTTGATCAGGTGACCAGGTCACTGACAAAATGATTAAATAACACCAGGTCAGTGATCCCTGGGGCATGAGCCTCACAGATTTTCATTTTCATTTTCATGAAAAATTTTCATTTTCATCCTATTCTCCTGAAAACTTTCTCAGTGAGGCTTATTTCTCCACCAGCCCTCACTCCACCCTTCATCTTTCCCTCCTCCTAAACACTCCTGGAATTCTAACCTGAAGTCATGGGAGCCCTCACCAGTAACTTGTAGTGAAAGGAATCCCTCAGTCTCATTATTCTAAAGATGAGAGAGGTTAAAGAAGGCAAAGTCCTTACCTTAGCTAGGGGGAAAGGTGTTTCTGGAATTTTGAACATATTTTTCCATAACATACTGTTACAAATGATGGTTAGGTATTGGTATAAAGTATGACCAGATGACCTCTACCCAGAAACATCTGTGTTTCAAATGCATTTTTGGAACATAGCCTGCTCAGAAATCAGTGACTCTAAGTATTTAAATTAGTATTTTCCAAACTAGTTGAGGAGTTATGTGAAGTACAGAAAATATTTCTATTATTCTCTTATGTCTTAACATTCTCTGTCATATGCTTACAAAAAATAATAGGGGAAGGAAGATGGCTATACAAACCAGGGGCAGCTAGGTGGCACAGTGGAGAAAGGACTAGGTCTAGAGTCAGGAAGACTCATCTCTCTGAGTTCAAATCTGGCCTTAGACACTTACTAGCTGTATGACCTGGGCAAGTCACTTAACCCTGTTTGTCTCAGTATCTTCATCTATAAAATGAGCTGGAGAAGGAAATGACAAACCACTCCAGGATCTCTGCCGAGAAAATCCCAAATGGGGTCACAGAGAGTTGGGCAAGACTGAAAAATGACTGAACAAAAAGGCATAAAAACAAGGCTCCAGAAACAGGGTAGAAAAGCATTTACTAACTGATATTAGGATAGTGAAAATATCTTTCCCCTTGGAATCTGCCTAAACCAACCACCTGTCTATATAAGTCTCTGGAGGCAAATGTAAATTAGATACAAATAATATTCTGATATGTCCGTAGCACCCACCTTTCAACTCTTGTTCCTCGGAAAAGAAACATACAAGGCTAGACACCTAAGCAAATCTTAAAATTTGATAGCCTTTATAATTCAAACACAAGCAAATAATGTGAATAGTAGTTAAAGGTGAGAGCTATTTCTCAATATTTAGAATACCAAGTCAGACAAACAGCCCTTTCTTCCTGAATGTCATTTGCTTAAAGCATGAGGGGATTTAGTAAAGCTTTTCTTACCCCGAAGTGATAGTTCTAGGCAGTCTTATTGCATTGCAAATCATCCTTTCTAGAGGGAATTCTTCAATATAAACTTTCCCTAAGACGCCACACTAGAATTTCCAAACTATTTACACACACACACACACACACACACACACACACACACACTCACACATCCGTTATTTATCTCTGTCTCGGCATTATAAGTATATTGAGTTGAAGTCATATGTCAAGCTGACAGATGTCTATTTCTTCAAGTCAGGTGTCTCTGAGTGCTGGGCCATGAGGTAAGTGCCAGAGATACAAAGGAAGGTAAAAACACAGTCCGTCAGGCAGCCCACAATTGAATTTTCAATATGGATCATGTCATGTCACCAGGGAGGGACATGGGAGGCTGCTGCAACTTTACTGGGCCATCAGAATATGGGAGAGGTGGGCTGGTTTCTAGAGCTCTTGGAGATAGCCAAGTGTTTTCATGAGGGATTAGGCCTAGAGCTTCATCAGTATTAGTGTGTCATAAATGGGATTTTACTTACATAGTGCAATTCTGAAAACCTGTATCAAACCAACTCTTTTGAAAATGAGAAATATATGTCCTACAAGATGCTTGGCAAGCTTAAGAAAGCAACACATTATCTTTTATTACCCTCTTTATCTTCAAAAGTCTAAAAGTTTCAAAATGTTTTTAGATAAATTCATGGGAAACAGATCCATAATGAAAACCAGAATCAAAAAAAGAGTGTTTTATAGGAACATCTCTAAATGCCAACATTAACAATAGCAAATTAGCCCTTTACTACCATTGGCAGAGACAGAATTCTAGGCTGGATGAAACAGATATGGCACATTTTATGTTCTTATGTTCAGTGAATAATAAGCTAAGTTAATATGCCGTCATTAATAGCTTGAAACAACCATCTGGAAATTTTGCAGTAACATAGGAAATTATCAAGAATTGTTCCAATTAATTAAATTGAATAGTTCTTTTCAATAATAATCCTTATTTCCAATGATACACACAGCGAAGCATAAGTAGTTCTACCTATTTTTCTTAACCATCAACTATGGAACAATTTTTTAAAGTATTAAATTGTATTTGGAATTTCTAACATGAAATTAGTGGATTTCCTTTTTAACTTCCCATGAAATCAGCCTTCTGTTTTCAAAAAGATAAATAATGCCCCCTTGAACATTAGATTCAACAAAGGTGACCAGAACTTGGAATAAAAAGCATGCTGAGGGGGGCTCACTTTGAGAAGTGTTCTGTGATTTGACTTTCCAGATGAAACTCTGGAAAGCCGTTGTCCAGAGCCCCCTGGCTTTGAAACCCAGGTGTTGATTTGGTATGGATGTAATGGTTGGACAGTTTGGAAACTGTCTACTTGATCTGTTTCTCTGTCTTGATAATTCTGTCTGTATACTCTGAAGTTCGGGGTGCTGACCTTTTTCCCCTGAACTAGGTAAACAATACATATTTGACTGATTAAAGTAAGCTTGTTAACCCATTTTGAGTTGCTTTCCTTTAACAAAGCAGATCCAAGAAACTGTGGTGGCAGCCACCCTGGGGACGCTGGGGTGCTTGCTGCTACAAAATGGCGTCAGGAACAGGATCTGCAGAGTAAAAGGAAAGTATGGGGGCTGGGATAATTGTTTGTTTCCCAGTTGTGGTAGCTGTGACTCTGTGGAGCTGTGGATCAGGAGAGAAGAATGGCCTGCATGCGGACTTTGCTGAGCTGAGAGCAGGAATGGTGAGCTGCCTGCATCGGGACCTGGGCAGAAGCCAGGAGCGGCTGCTGCCTGCAGGAGGAGAAGGAGCCCAGGAGTTCGGAATTCAGCCACCGGAAAAGATAAGAACTGAGCAGCAAAGCAGGGGCACTGAATGTGTTTCCTTGCTGCTTCCCACAGTTTGGGACCCAGGGGGAGGATGGACTCGTGACTATGGTGGGTGGGATGAAGTGCCTTGGACCCACAAGGACCCCACCTTGTTGGCTTTGTTGCCCAGCCCCCTCTCTGTACTTGGAAGCAGGGGCTGGAGCTTTGTGAGGGGAAGGACACCCCCCCCCCAAGAGAAATTTTATTTGGACTCTTGTTTTGAAGTGATAATGCTATGTACTTTGTGTTTGTTTAAGGCCCAGTGGCCACTTTGGTAACTTTAGTTCTGTATCTCAAAAATGTGACCTAAGAGATGTTTGGTGCTAATTCAAAAGTAAATTGACTATGCTATGGGCATGAAAGATCTTGGGGCCGAATGTAATGGGAATGTAAACTTGTAAGATCTTCCCTGCCCCTAGGCTAAAGTGCACCTGGAGCCTGGGGTGGGAGGCTTGTTTTTCAGTAAATACTTTTTGATTGGCCAGTGAGTCAATAAGGTTGTTACATTCTCTGAGCCAGGAGAAGGCTATATAAGCCCTGCCATGTGTAGGTTTGTTTGGAGCTCACTTTGAGAAACGTTCTGTGATTTGATCAGATGAAACTCTGGAAAGCCGTTGTCCAGAGTCCCCTGGCTTTGAAACCCAGATGTTGTTTGGTATGGATGTAATGGTTGGACAGTTTGGAAATCTGTCTACTTGATCTGTTTCTCTGTCTTGATAATTCTGTCTGTATATTCTGAAGTTCGGGGTGCTGACCTTTTCCCCCTGAACTACCGTGTTTCCCCGATAATAAGACCTATCCCGAAAATAAGCCCTCCCCTTACTGTGTAAGATTCTTCTAAAATAAGCCCTCCCCTGAAAATAAGCCCTATTGAGATTGCTACTGTAGTGAAGGTGATTCCCTCTGCTACACGCTACATTATGGTACCCTCTGTATGCACCATCCCCCCCTCCCTCCTGAAACGCACGCCACACTCCAAGCTGCATCCAATCAGAGCTGCAGCAGTGAGCGCGTCATCCTGTTCTTCCCCAGTGATTTGCTTATTGAATAAAGGTACATTTTTTTGTTCACATTTACCTGTTTATTAAAATTGCTGTCAATGTTCGTTAAAATAAGCCCTCCCCTGAAAATAAGCCCTCTGGTGTTTTTCTGTCCAAAAAAATTAATAAGACAGTGTCTTATTATCGGGGAAACACCGGTAGGTAAATGATACATATTAGACTGATTAAAGTAAGCTTGTTAACCCCCCCCCAAAAAAAAAGCGTGCTGAGAAAAGAGATGGTTCTATTTCCTCTTGTCACTCAAGTTGAATGAAGTATACTGACAGTAGATATTAGATCATATTTTCTTTTCTTTGAGGGCTCACAATCTTATGCAGTCTTAGAAATAAGTAAGGAAAATCAGCTTTAAACAACTGGTTTTTAACCTAGGAATTAGTACCATGAAGTAATCAATGGCCTTTTTTTTTGCCATCTACCTTATAACACAAGAAGAGCTTTGAGCAATTATATCAAATCTGGGTCCAGATTAAAGGCAAAACTGGCCATCTCATCCCAGTGAAAAAACTAGCCAGATTCATATGTAACCACCAAACGTTTTCTTTTTTTTTTTTTTTTTAGAGCAATCAGGTTTAAGTAACTTGCTCAAGTTTACACGGCCAGTTATTTCTGGGTGTGGTGCTGAGTATCTGAGCCCGGATTTGATCCTGGTCATTCCGACACTGGAGCTGGTGCTCTCACTCGCTGAGCCACCTGGCCGCCCCTAAATGTTTTCCATTTTAAGTAATTTGCATCTGGTTTTAGTTTGTGTGGTTAAAAAAAAGTCCTATTAATTTTACTCATTCTTGTATCCAGAGCTGGGGGGTACCTTAGGGGTCATAGCCTGAGGCCCCAATCAGTTGAATGACTTGTCCAAGTTCACAGTAGTAAGTAGTAGAGTTGGGATTCTAACTCGAGTCTGGTGACTTCCAATCTCATTGCTTTTTCTATGGCCTTCGCTAATTTATCAGCAAGGAATAAAAGGAGCTGGGTCAGCTGGGCTCTTGCTTGACTGGGGTGAAGTATGCTTCTGCTTTGCTGTTTCTAGGGAAGCCAGGATGTGGTTTCTCCCTGATCGCTAAAGAGTGAAGTACGTTGCTCAAAGATACTTCCAGAAACGGAAAGAGGGTGAGATGCACAAGGTTCTGAGAAGTGAAGAGCTTTATAGAAATTTAATGGTCGCACCAACCCTGCTTGTGTTTTCACACTGAGGCTATTACCACAATGAAGCTGGGTTTGATTTTGGTGGCCCTTGAGAAGGCTGATACAGATGTTTAATTTAAAATAATTTAATTTAAAATTTTTAAATAAATTTAAAATAAATTGCTAAGAATCCGTACTAGTCACGCCTGCTCCACATGACCTGGGACAGGATGCCTTTAGGATCTGAGAGACATGACATTCCCTAGAGGGACAACATTCCCCTCTCTTTGAAAGGGTGAGAGGATTTACATGAAAGTTAGACAGCTCTGCTAAGGTAATTCCTTTTTATTTTCACTTTTCTTTTTAAACAAATACAATTTCACAAGAACTTTCTTCTACTCTTTGGTTTCAGAACGTATGGTCATGCTGTGAAACCACATGGACCAAGGCCTCTGACTCGGCTTAGTTCTCTAGCTCAGCACAGGCAAATGAGGGTGGCTGGAGTTCTGGCTGATTGGAAGCTGAGCTGGTCTCTAGGCCCAGTGCAGCTTGGCTCACTCACAGCCTTTCAGAGAGATCATTCTACACACTTTCGAAAGAGTAAGAATGCAAAGCCAGGCAGTAAGACTGAAGCCAGGGAGGGGAGACATAATTGAGAAGCCTTATCAAAATCAACCTTCTTTAGTGACACATTTGCATGTGTCTGGTGCTTTCTACTTCTGCAAGTACTTACAATATACAAGGCTCTTCTTTCTCACCCTTATCTCCTCAATGGGACCAATACTACTCTCACCCATAAGATTGCATCCGGAGTCTCATGCCCACCTGTAATTCCTTCCCAGGTGAATCTTCTTAAGACTTAAATCCTTCTACCCTATTCACATACAGTATAACTCTTCCAACTCTACCTCATTACGGTCTGGACTTCTTTCTGTAAAACAGACCTGAACAAGCTGGAAAAAACCCCACCATTCTACAAAGGATAATGAGGATACCATCCAAGCCTCTAACCCCTGCCTTCCATGCTCAAGTATTCAGGTCAAACTCAGAGACTCCTTGTTTCCCCCACAGCCCCCAAAGTCAACAACTATTTTGCTGCCTCTGTGAACTCTTGATCAGCTTCCTTCCATTAACCCTATTACCTCCCCAGGAAGACTAGCAATACTTCATGGGAACCAGCCTGGAAACCCAACTCTATCCACCCTGCCCCTAGTCAGAGTATTTTTGGACAAGGCTGAATTCCAGAGAGAGGGTTTCTATGGGGCTTAGAGGGAAAAGGTAAGGAAGGTGCTACATGTCCTGTCAACCCAGCTGAGAAGCAAACAGTGACTATTGAAGCCTTATAAAGCAGTGTTTGATTTCTTTTAAAAAAATCTTTTCTTTTCAATTCACTTTTTGCAATTAAAAAATTCTAATTTTTATTATTTTTTTTTGCTTTGATTTCACCTTCATTTCTGTATACAGCCCTTCCTCCTTATCTATCAAGCCATCCCTTGTAACAAAGACTGAAGAGGAAAAAAAAAAGCCGAATCATATCTGATAGTATAGGCAACATCCATAGGTCTCCACCAACACATAAGTGGTATGAACATTTCCTGTAGTTTCTGAATGTTCTGCCAGGATACACAGGCCTAGTTGGTGGGCTGTCTTTCAAAATTCTTATCAGCTTGCAGCAGTCCCAGAGGTACTTCCTGGTCTTTCTAAATACCCCTTTGGAAATACCAACACCTGCTTCCCCTTGCAGCCACACTGATTGTGGTTTGGAGTACTCTGAGGCAGAGGGGGACAAAATGGAGATACCATATTACAGAGGTTTTATTCTGTTTCTTGACACAATGGAAGCAGCTGATGATGGTCCCAAAGGGAGGTCCTTAGGAGAATCAGAAAATACCCTCAGGACTTGTGCATATTGATAGATGGTTTGAGAGACAGTCAATGACCTGTCTCTGTGGTATGCTGCCAATAGACACAGGGACTGCAGGGAGTGCACACTATGAATATGTTGGTATGAGATTAGGGAGTAGGCAGACAGGTGTTTTCTGGAGAAGGAAATGGCAAACCTCTTGCCAAGAAACAAACAAATTTGCCAAGAAAATGCCATACAGGGTCATGAAAAGTTGGAAATGGCTAAATGATTGAAGAACAAGAAAGGCAGGTATTCTGAAGAGTGGCCACAGTGGTTTTACACTTGGGATTAGTTGGCGAGTGAAAGCCAGCTCAGGAGAGCAAGAATGTGGAGCTGAAATGCCCACGCAGTATCTTTTTGTCCAATAAAGGAAGTCAGAATAGTGACTGTGTAGGGAGGTAAGGTGGTGACCCAGTTACTAATAATGTTCCACCTCACATCAAACTCACATAGCTTATGCTAATACAGAGTGAGCTATGATGAACAGCTGTAAGATCAGATTCTGTTTAGTATAGTGTATTTGAATTATGGGTTTCTGAGCTCTTGCCTGGGTTCTGTTTCTGCCAAAGATGGCCTGGAGGCATGGGGTGGTGCCGAGTGACTTGGACACTGGCCAC
Organism: Petaurus breviceps papuanus; assembly: GCF_028583685.1. Classification (NCBI taxonomy): domain Eukaryota; kingdom Metazoa; phylum Chordata; class Mammalia; order Diprotodontia; family Petauridae; genus Petaurus; species Petaurus breviceps. The sequence continues at coordinate 5,067,487 of NW_027185665.1, forward strand.
CGTGATAATCCTCCTCTAGCATTCTCTCTTTTTTAGGTCCTTTGCCACATTCCACAAAACCGGCTAACCTTCAGCTGTGGAACACCTAGGCCACCTGCATTTCTACAGCTGAGCCTTGAACTGATATCTGTCAGTATCAGTGGCCATCCATCCTTGCTAGAAGGTCTAGCGCCAGAAGGAACATGTGCATTGACTGATGCAGAAAAAAGTTTGTTTTGAAATAAAAATTTTCACCCTATCTCTTTCTTTGCCTTATGGTGTGTGTGTGTGTGTGTGTGTGTGTGTGTGTGTGTGTGCGCGTGCGCACGCACGTTTGTATGTACATACATAGTGTGTGTACTATTTCAATTGCTACAGCTTGATCCTTTGAGTTTTTCTTACATTTTGGTCCTTCTAATGCGAGTCATGAGGCAGCTACATGGTGCAGTGTATAGAGTGCTATACCTGAAATCAGGAAGACCTGAGGTGAAATCCAACCTCAGACTAGCAAGACCCTTGGCAAGTCACTTGCTTTAATCTAATGAGAAGGAAATGACAACCCACTCTAATATCTGTGCTAGTAAAACTCCAGATGGGGTCGTGAAGCCTTGGACAAGACTGAAAAATGACTGAACAACAAAATACACACACACACACAGCTTCTTTTAAAAACGACTTACTGTCTTTTGGGGCTTTTTCCTTCTTTTACAGATACATCTAGTTCATGACCATCTCTTAACGGGACCAAAATAAGGGGACCTGTTGAATGCTTCTGATTTTTTTTCCTTTTCACCTTGAGTTTTTCTTAGAAAACTTTGAGATAACCAAATCTTTATAAGAAAGAATCTTTCTAATCCAATTCTACTGCACTACACACGGATCTTACTTATTAAACACTAACGCCTGCTGGCTATTGTTTCCAAGGTATGGGATTCACTCCTTAGCTCTTTCTTGTTCAAGAACATCTTTAATAATTAATGGGATAAAGACATAGATGATATGTTTCTCAAATGTGCAAGCGATGAATGTTGGATGGAAGAGTCGCTATGATCTATGACAGAATCAAAATTCAAAGTGATCTCAACAGGGCGGGTCTAACTCAATAAAGCTGTCCTCTAAAATTGTTGGGGAATGAGAACATTTCAAGATTAACAGAGTATGGAGCACAGCAGAAACTCTTTGCAAGGCAAACATTTTATTTTAACCATTTCTTCTCTATTTTTCCTTCTCTTTTGCTTGTTTGCATACACACAATATCAGAAGACCTAGCTATAATAACACCAGATTCAAAAGCCTCTACGACAGAGGCTATAGTTATTATTACTGTAGCTTTAAGACAAATAAAATATTAAAGATTTGACAGTTGGGGCTAGAAGTTTTTGGAAAAAAATGAGGAGAGAATAAATCGAGATGGTTTGTGAGAAACTATCCATATGAAAGAGGAAAGCAGAATAAGGAAAAAAATTTCTTGGGAAAACTATTTCAGTTATCTTATGAAGAACCATTATAAAGATAACTTTATGACTCATTCTGGAGAGATACTATTAAGAGTGATGGCATAATAATAACGTACTAACTGTGTGCCAGGCACTGTGCTAAGAACTGTAACAAATATCTCATTTGATCCTCAGAACAACCCTAGGAAGCAGGTGCTATTATTATCATCCCCATTCTGCAGCTGAGGAAACTGAGGCAAACAGAGGTTAAGTGACTTGCCCAAGGTCACACATATAGCTAGTAGTGTCTGAGGCCAGATGCGAACACAGGTCTTCCTGACTCTAGGGCCAGCGCTCTATCAACTGTATCACCTAGTTGCCTTGAGGGAAGTTATTTTCCTATCATGGCTTCCTCTTTTAATGGAACTGTTTTAAATCTATATTCAGTGAAGAGGACAAAGAGAATTATCAAGAAGAGACTTTGCTTGGTATCTCGAGGGAACTGAATTGTGGAACCAATTAAGTCATCTATAATATATATTATACATTTATATATGAATATATATAGATATGTACTTATATATAAGTAAGGTGAAGTCATCTATAGTTAACAGTAATGGTTAGAGGTGATTCTGGCTGTGGTCTTTCTTAAAGGTAAACTATGACATATAGTAATTTTTGTTTTAGTTGCCTACATTGTTAATAAGTCACAATTAGGAGATTAGTAGTTTTGTAGGGTTATGAGCAACTGTGTATGGGTTAGGAGATTTCTCCAGTTTATCAAATCATATATAATAATATGTGGTGGGGATAGGGTCTAAGGCATTCAAGGAGAAAGAGGTTGATACATTATTAATTGGTGAGAGACAAACATATCCTTCTATTAGCCTAGGGTTTGGGATAATGAGAATGCATATGAATATGGTAATGAATCAAGTAAGCACCAGGCAGAGAGGTCATATTCTAACCTTGTTGTCTATGGGAAAACATGGACAAGACTTGCAAAACATCTGCAAAGGATGTAGAGGAACAGATGAATTCTGACCATTCTATTGGAGAGAGTATTAAAATAAATGAAATGGAAGATCCATTTCAATATTAAGGTTTCCTGTCACTTCCATGTCTTTATGATTTGTGTGAAAAGACCAGCTATCAAATGGTCAGCAAGAGCCCTCTTTTCCTTTTCTGTCCATGAGCCAAATAATCTGAGTAAACTGGGTCAGGCACAACCTTCAGATCCTCCCCTTTCCTCAGTTATTATGGTTGCTAGACATGAAGGATTCTTCTTTGCTCTTATAGGCCTTTTTCCTTCTATGGCGTCTCCTTGGTTCAGAGACAGTTCAGATCCTTTAAAGGGACTGATGTCAAACCCAAACAGAAATGAATCCCCATAGCCCTGTGACTTAGAAGATCACAAATTATGGTGAATGACTGTAGTCTACATGTACGGATGACATCTGTAGGAGTCATTCACCTGTGTTGCATGGTATTTTTACTGATTTGATTAAACATTTCCCAATTATATTTTAAATTGGTTCTGACACTTGGCAACCAGGGAATTTGATACCTCTGCCTTAGGATGCTAGAGGGTTGCTATTTTAACACAGATTGTTTATGCCCCCATGTCTTGTCCATTGACATACAGTTTTTAACTATATTGCCCTTCCTGGGATATGTTTTATATCCTAGGCCAAAAACTACTTGATGGCAAGAAATATCTGTGTTGTTTTCTTTCTATGGCATCTAGTACAGTATGACAACAGTTAAGTGCTTAGAATGATCTGTGATGATGAAGATGATGGTAAAGAGTGTTTTTGACATGTTTTTAGTCAATACTTCTGCCACATTTCTACCATTTGTTATTAGCACAAGTGAAAATTAACTGTCTTTGTGCTTAAAGAATGCTGACTGTGTGTGTGTTCATCTATGACATAGCTCATTTTTTTTTGGTGCCTTTCCCCACTTACCATGTATGAGCTCTGGGCAATTTCTCAGGGCTTCCCCATTGCTCTATTGTAAACAGCTGAGGACCATTTGAACCTGGATCAAAGAAGAAAATACAATTTAATATGTATGAATGATAGCAGAATTAACTTGAAAAATGCAAGAGAAGGAAAGAACAGAAGAGAGAATCAGTCTACTTAGGGTCATGGTAAAAAAGTCAAAGGAGGGGCACAGACTCCAGACCTATTCCTTAGATTGTGTTTTTAAAATCGTTATATAAATTCACAACATAAAATTTATGTTTTTTTTTTTCAGGGTGGAGTATTCCCAAAGTCTCATATGCAGGCACAAATGGTCTTGATACCTTTAAACACCACTTCTAAGAAAAAAAATAATAAAACCTTCAATATGTGGAATAGGTAGAGTTTTGCTTATTTATGATTTTAATACACTGTAAACAATGAAGAACTCAATCTCCTGGAGATGGTACTAGCACATGGCCACACGAGAGCTTCCCAAGTCTGATTATTCTGTTTCTTTTCATTAATAACAAAACCAAGGCACTTTGTATGAAGGCATGTATTATTTGGTTAAAATGTATTCAGACTTCTGTATAATGAAATGCATTTGCATAAGATCTATACAAAATAAATTTCTGAGAACACAGAAAATATTAAGCTTGGTTAAGAAATCTAGGAGGCATCATTTATTTATCCTTAGGCAGCTCCATCTTGGAAAACATGTTGGCATGGGTTTTCAGGAAGTGTTTCACTCAACACATTCTCTTGCTTACCATAAAGTTCAGCAAATCCATTCATAGGCACTCGGGATGTCCCTGTAACGAACTGTAGTAACCGGATACGCTTCTCAGCATCCATCAATAATACGGCCTATTAACAGAGACAAATAGTCATTATGTCTCCTATGCAGCACTTGCTGCTTTAACTTAGACATTCAAAAAATAATTTTATTTATACTGTAATATAAGACCCAGACAGTCAAGTCTGAAAATTGAGCCATATTTTTGAATGTCGCCACAATACCAAACCTTTCTAATCTTAGAAAGAGGTCAAATACTCACAATGTCTCTTTTGTCTGCCAATATGTCAAAATGCATTATATAAAAAGCTAATCTTGATGGCGTCATCACCCTTATAATTCTGTCTATATGGCATGGTGATTTCCCTCGCCCCTCATAAACACAAGATATTATGTAAGCTTTCCCAGCAACAGAAACTCAAGGTACAAACCCGGGTTTCTTATTTGAGAAATCCTCTAACCAAAGGAACCTTAATTTTTTTGTGTGTGTCCTGTACCCCTTTGGCTGTTTAGAAGCATATGGACCCCTTCTCAAAAGAAGAAACTGATTCTATTGAAATAATCATCAAAATATATTTAAAAAAAAAGATTAGTTCAGGGACCTCAGGTTCAGAATCCCTGCTCTAATCAATGGTTACAAAAACAAAAGGAACGGCATTCTTTAAAATCTGAACATCCTCAAGTCAATCAACACGCATTTTCAAGTGTTAACATTTTAACAGCAAAGACAAAATACACCTAAACAGCCTGTGTAACACACTGACAAAACAGTTACAAGGAAAAACCCTGGGGAGGGAGGAAAGTATTATCAGTGAGGGAACCAAGAAAGAGCTCCTGTAAAGGGTAGTGTTTCAGCTTCTGGATCCTGAGAGATTCCAAGAGGGAAAGAGAGGGCATTTCAGGTATGGGGGAGAGGCAATGCAAAGAGCAAAGTCAAGGAGATGGGACAATGGTGGTGGTGGTAAGGTTGTCGTATACCAAGAATAACATAGGATTCAAGTACATAGAGGTGTTATAGGTGTAATATGATGTGTAACAGAATACAAGGGCAGCTAGATGACACAGTGGATAGAGTGCTGGGCCTGAAATCAGGAAAGAAGACTCATCTTCATGAGAGTGTATCAAGGAGGAGTAACATGATCAAATATGTACTTTAAGAAAATCTGTTCAGTGGCTATGTCAAAAGTACACACACACACACACACACACACACACACACACACACACACAGACTGGAGTAGGGAGACGCTAGGGAAGAGATGATGAGAGACCAGCCAAGAATGTCTGCTGTGTGAGTGGAGAGAACGGCACATGGGAGAGACAACAGAGAGGAACCTTGTTGGAATGCTGTTAGATTCACTGTACATGCTGCTAATACTAAGATGGAGTCTTTATACTTCTGGTTTACTGGGATTCCAAAGAGCAGGAAAAGAAAGGAAAGGAAAACTCTTTATACTTAAACTATGGTTACACCTTCATCTAATCACAAGACTTGGATTTCAAGTAGTTTCTCTGCAAGCCGAATCATCTATCTATGTCACCACTAGTATTTAAAAATATAATAAAGGAAAATAAAAATGAGTGGTTTGCTTTGTTCTCAAAACATGCAGCCTTTTGTTGACTACACTTTTGAAATCTCTCCACCTTCTCCCCATTCCAAAAAGATAATGGTACTTGGATAATTAAGTCATATTAAATCATATTCCACATTACTCATTCCTGGAGCAATGAAATCTCAAAATATTTGGCAGAATTCTTTAGAAAATTAGGGGCAGATTCTTTGGGAAGAATGATATTTTGGAAAAGTATAAAAAAAATTTCCAATCTCAGTTATAAGATAATGGGAGAGGGTACATTCGTCATAGTATTGATGGACAATACAGTTTTGAAGATGAACTTGTATGTTATTTATGCAATTCAATTTTTCCTTAATCTATATTCCCTAGTATTAAGGGAGAATGCTTTATAATCTTACCATTAAGGATCATTCTTTAAATTTTCTTTCTTATTACTTTTCCATTAATTAAAAGGAATGATAAAATTAATTCCTTCCATTAAGTGCCGCCCTAGCCACTTTTTACTCTGCATCGATAATAAGCCAAAGAAGAATTTTTCCTAATCTTCAAATATAAATACTAAAATGAAAACAGCATAAGGCATATCAGGAAGTACTCCTACTAGAGATAAATATAACCTATGTACAGAAAAGACAGAACAGTTAGTACAACAGCCGGCCCTAGAATAACAATGTGGCCACAGTGTGGGATTGGGGCTTACCTTCCAGAACCACTGAATGACAGGGTGATTTGGGCAGTAGCCGTTCTTGTAAATAGCATGTTGTCTCCAGTCGTTAACATCCACATCTCCAAGGCCACACATCAGCAGCTATTTAGGAAAATCAATTCAGGTTTAAATGTGGGAGGTCTAAAAAACTGAAAATCACACTGATGATTCAACTTAGTTTCATCACCAATATTGTTATAAAAATGGTTGCTGTTTTTTCAAAAATAAAACCATCCATAACCCAATTCATCACCTTTAATAAAAACAAATCGAATAAAGCTCCTATCTACATTTGCTGTAACAAACCAAAGAGATGACCATTTGGATCACACAAAAGGCACTGTGGCTTTAGCGAATAGAGGGCTAGTCTTAGAGTCGGGAGGACCTAGGTTGAAGTCCCACTTATGATACATACTATTGTGTGGCCCTGGGCAAGCCTCTTATTTCCAGGCAACTCTCTAGACTAGAAGTTTTAGAGAAGGTATTGACTTGAGAGAAGAAATTCCTTACTGGGAATGCTCTAAACTGATAAAATCACATTTGGTTTAAAAAAAAAAAGAAGGGACAGATTTCCAATTTTTGTATGTAACCAGGAAATCTATTAAATGTCCATCCTGCTCTTCTCCAAATACTTTAAAGATTTAAAAAATATATCACATTAACTTTTGGGGGATTTTACTGACTACATAAGTATACTGAATCAATATTGCCATTAATAAAAAAATAAAATCAACAAAGTATCTGGTTTGGTAGAGAAAATCAGAAGCTTTATAAAGTTAGCTCCCTTTCATACAGCTACCATCCCCACTCAGTTGCTCATTCCAGGTTTCCATCCTTAACGAGCCTGTCATTATTATACCTCTCTCCATCTTGCCTCATTGTCATTAGGCCCACCCTACCCCCAGATGGGGGCTGGAATCTTAGCTTCCCCCAATGAATAAGTACTTTTACCGATATTTTATCATTAACCATAGGAAATGATTCCCAGTTCATGGCTGCTCGAAGTCATATAATCCTCCATCTTATTCAAAGCCCAAGGGCCCACAGACAATTAGAACAGGTCATGCATTGCATTCAATTCAATTCCCTAGCTCTAAGTACATCCATGAACAAAGCTTCTGTGTTAATTAGTCATTTATTAACATTGCTGGTTGTTTTTATTGGTTGTGACTTATATTTAAGCTAGATTTTTTAAAAAACTGTGTAAATCTGTTACTAGGGAAGATGTTCTCTCAGACTTGTATTTGACATAACTATAAAAAGCAGCATGGTGTCATGGAAATCGGGACAATGAGAATGATAGACAGACAAGTGATAATTCCTGTTCTGCCATTAACTAGTAATGTGACTTTGTACAAGTCACAATTCCAGCTTCCATATGTTTCAGTTTCCTCACATATAAAATTATGGAGCTGAATCAGATTATTTCTAAGCTTCCTTCTAGCTCATAAATTGCATTAAGACAATTTCTACTGTCCAAGAAAAGGACCTCGGCTGAAGTGGGCTCAAATCTAATGTCCCTAATTTGTCATTAAAAAGGCAAAAATAGGATATGCCTCCCTCCCCCAAACTTCTGGATTCTAATCTTGCCTGGGGGAGAAATTTCTAAAAAAAAGATTCTCTTTTAACACATTAAAAAGGGATGATGGCTTCCACTGACTTTGGATTTACATGTTAATTCTCCAGTTCGAAGATGCTGAAATAAATAATGAAACCATATCCTTTTTTTTCTACTTCACTGAATGATTTAGGGGAAGGTTTGCTTTAAAAACTATGCCTATAACCAACATCTGATACAGATTGCTAGCACCGCAATTTTGCCTGCTGCCACAGACAATGGAGAAGTAATCCCAACTCAACAGTGCAGGTCAGGACTGGGCCTTCATATAGGTTCCCTGCTGCTTCTGGATATAGTATGTGTCTGTATGACTTCTCAGGGCCATGATCAAACTCAGAATGGTGGATTTCTTGAGATTTAAATCACTTATATTAACATTCACTTCTAATTGATATTGTTAAATGAGAGCTGACTGATCAGCTGGCATGACTCAGCTCCTCATTTTCCCCAAACAAATAAAATCTATGCACAGTATAATTCACTTCTCCCTTCTTTGTAGAACATTATGAACTAGAGCAAAGAAAATTGTATAGTTGGTAGAAGAATGAAGAAATTTCTGATATACTTTTCAAAAAATTATGAAAGATTTAAAAGGCAACAAACCTCTAATTCATTTTCATCAAAAATTTTAATCAAATCAATAGGAAGCAATTCTGTAAATCCCTAAAGGAAAAAAGAAAAAAAAAAGAAAAATGAATAAATAATCCAAAAACTTTTTTTTTCTCAAAGGAATGTTTAAAGGGAACATGATTTTTGTTCTTAACCAAATAAAAATTATTTTAAAAAGACAGTTATTTATTTGCAGGTAATAGCATCTGTGTTTTATCAATTTTAAAATGTTATCCATTTTCCCCCTCCCAAATATAAGTAATGAAAAACCTTGACTTTAGAATGGCTTAGTTATTTAGTGAACCTTAAATCGGGCAATTGCAAGTATGTAGATTCTAAAACCTATCTATGATGCATTCAAGTGAGTCAATAAGTCCTAAAAATACACGGGCCCACAGATGATGAATAGAGTATCTTAAAATAACATAAATTCAATGTATACCAAGATAAATAAAATAAGACAGTCATGTAGTATAAGAGAAAGGGTAATGGACAAGGAAAATCAGAAGATTTTGATTGGAATCTGTCCTCCGCCACTGACCTTCTTACCAGCCGTGGGCTAATTCTCTTAGCCTCTCCAAGTCTCAGTTTCCTAATCTTCAAACTAAAGGATTGGATCTCAAATGTGAATTTTGAAATTCTATTGATATTAAATCTCTGAATTCCTTAGGAGTATCTACCCATGGCCAGGGCTTTATTCCTCATTATATGTGGGAATAAATTTTGATTGGCTTTAGGCACCTTGCCAAACAGAACCAGAAGATTTTTCTAAGTTAGTTTAAAATGAATTAAAATTTGGAGTATTTTTTTCTGTTGTATACTTCAGATTTCCAATAGCTAATAAACTTTATAAAGCCTTAAAAAACATTTTTCATTTTGAGACAGTAAAAATTTTAATAAACTGTATAAACAATTTAGACCAAGGGATCCTAACTGTTTTTTTTTTTTAATGTCTTGGATCCTTTCTTTAGTCTGATAAAGACCATTTACCCATTCTCAGTATGTTTCAAATACATAAAATCAAATAGATTGATTTATGAAGTAAGCCAATTAAATTGAAATGAAGTTCTCAAAACATTTTTATAAAACAAGGTCAAAGTCCCTAGGTTAGGAACCTCTGATTTAGACCAAGACCTCATACTACATATCATAATAAGCTTCAAAGAGGTATGTCTTATATAAAAGGTCCTATCATTAGAACATTAGAGCGACAAGAAGAAAAACTTTTCACAAGGATTAGGGACAGATATGGTATAAAGAGAAGCACAGAAATAAAAAAGACAATTTTGATTATGTAAAGTGGGAAAGTTTTCGCACAAACAAAAATACAGTTAATATTAAGAAGGAAAAAAAGTTAACTGGAAAAATATTTGCAACAAGCTTCTCTAGCAAAGGTCTGATATTCATGATATGTAAATAACTGATTCAAAAATATCCCTCCATCTTATTCCTTGTGCCTCTCCATTGAAAAGGCAAACAATACAATATCAATCATGCATATGAAATCATGCAAAATATATTTCCATATGAACCATGGAGCAAAAAAAAAAAGCAAGAAAAGCAAAGTAAAAAAAAATTAAACTTCAATTTGTATTCAGAGTTGATCAGTTTTCTCTCTGGAAGTGAATAGCATCTTTCATCATGAGTCCCTTGGATTTGTCTCGGCTCATGGTCTTGATCAGAGTAGCTAGTCTTTCACATTTGATAATCATAACAATATTGCGGTTATGTGTTCTTCATCTGGTTCTTCATCAGTTCATACAGGTCTTTCAGGTTTTGCTGAAACCATCCTGCTCATCATTTTTTATAGCACAATAGTATTCCATCACGATTATATACCACAGCTTGTTCAGTCATTCCCCAATTGGTGGGCATCCTCTCATTTTCACCACAAAGAGCTGCTATAAATATTTTTGTACTTAGGTCCCTTTCCCTTTTCTTTGATCTCTTTGGGATGCAGACCTAGTAGTGGCGCTGCTATCTCAAAGGGTAAACACAGTGAATAAGTAGTTTTCAAAGGAAGAAATCCAATCCAACTGAAGTTTAATCCAAGAAATCCAACAGTTAGATGAAAAAAATGTTCCGAATTACTAATAATTAAAGAAATTGAAATGAAAATAACTCCGAGGTTATACTTCACACTTATCAGGTTTGCCAAGATGACAAGAAAGGAAAATAGAATGACAATTGTTAGACAGCATGCAGAAAGATGTCTGTGCTGATAAACAATTGTGAGTGAACGGGTCCAAGCAATCCGGAAAGCAGCTTCTAACTATATCCTATACTGTGCATACCCTTTGACCCAGCAATACCACTACCTGGCCTATACCCCCAAAGAATTCAAAAAAAGAGGAAAAGGATATATCCATACAAAAATATTTATAGCAGCTCTTTTTGGTGTAGTAAAGAACCAGAAACAAAAGAGGTGTCTGGTAACTGGTGAATGGCTAAACAAATTGTGGTATATGAATATAATGGAATATTAGTTCATATCATAAGAAATGAAGAAAATGATAGTTTCAGAGAAATCTGGCAAGACTTGTATGAACTGAAGCAGAGTGCAGTAAGCAGAACCAGGAGAACAATATACATAAAGTGATCACAATATTGTAAAGACAAGTAACTTTGAAAGAATTAAAAACTCCAATTATTCCAAGGATCAAAGATGAAGCAGACTACTAAAGCCCACATCCTGACAGAAGGATGAAAGACTCAACATTTTTAGACATGGCAAATGTGTGGATTTCTTTTGCTTGACTATGCTTATTTGTTACAAAGATTGGATTTTCCTTTTCCTTATGGTGGAGGGGGATCAAAGATTTGAGGGACAGAATGAACTAGTATTAGCATTTCTCTGTATCAAAGAAGAAAATTAAGAAATACGGTTTTTGAAGCATTTCTTTAAGTAATGCATAGAAAAGAAGAAAACCTTTAAAAGTAACACACTGAATTTGTTTACATTAAAAAACAGGAGCTGTATTAAACAGATTTGTTTCTCAAATAATCCTTTTCGGTTCTAGTATGTAGAAATATTCATGGGGGTGGTTTGTCAAATTCAGAATTTTTTTAAAAAGTAGCTCTTCTCTTCCTTTTGACTTTTGTACCCTGGATTAGGGATGCCCTGAGATAGGTTTGGGACTGTATTTCCCCAGCCATGTGATAGGGTCATGGAAGGATAGAGAAACTGATTAGCCACTTGAGATGGATGAAAGCTTAGTGGGTGCAACAACAAAAATAATCTAGCTGAAAGGATAATCATAGTGGTGTTTTACTGTAATAAAAAGGTGACTGATCATGTGGGGATTGTAGAGGTCAGCAAGACTATTATAGAAGAAAGTAAAGAGAGGAGGGAAATGTATAGCCAAATTTCATATTCAGGGACTATGGAATCATTGAAAATGCCACTTAGAACATTTGCTCCTTAACTTCAAAACTGTGCAGAACTCACCGCTTTTGAGAAGAATCTAGAAATGGTGGGTTTTTGTCCTACCTTGGCTAGATTTCAGTAAAAAGATTAAACAAGCTTAGGGGCATTATTATGTAAATATCCTCACTGAAAAAGCGTGAAAGTAATATAAAAGAGATGAGAGAAACAGCGTATAGCAAAATTTCCATGAAGAAGAAGGCAATGTAGGGATTTTTAGGTGCCTTTCTCTTAACGCTCCTTGTATAGGAGAAGAGAAGAGGTGGAAACTGCATAATTCTGAAGGATCTATGTTGTATTTTTCATACTCCTGGCCCAGCTTTGAAGTTATTGATCCATTCCATCATACCACACAAACTAGGGGAGGGAAATCCTCTCTCTACTATAACTAAGAAGACCTGAGAAACAAATGACAGTCAATGCAACTTACCTCCAAGAAGGCGTTCATTTGTTTTTGGACTCTGTTGACGAATCTCCACTGGATGACTAAGCTAATATAAGGAAGATGAGACAACATTAAAAAAATCTTCACTATCATTATTTTATATTTATTAATTTAAAACTTTATTAATTCTTTATTAATCAGTGAAGTTAATTAAAAAAACCCAAAAAATGACAGGGAAAGAAGGGCATGACGTATGAGGGTTTTCATATATTTTCCAATATATAATTATGGAACTTGGCAATAGTATTACATTGTGGAAGTGAAACTGCCAGGAATTGGAACCTAACTGGATATGAGGGCAGAAGAGAAGGTGTGGATTCAGAGATGACTTTGAGTTTTTGAGCCTGGGTGGCACCCTCAACAGAAATAGTTAAGAGGCTGCAGTATATTATCTTGACCACTTTCTTACATGATTCTTATCTAATCAGAAAAATCAAACTATAAGCTATGACATTAGAACCCTATTATGTAAGAGTTACCCTCTCTGTTCTAGTCCCTGAATTTCAGAGACCCTGAGTAGATACATAAGTGTTCCAAGGAAGTACCACGTGTTCTGGTACCCAACAACTCACCCTTCAGTGCATCACATCATCTGGACATAAACATCATGGAAGTTCATAGCAAACCAAGTAAATAACAAGTTCAATCAGAAAAAAAATCACCATTCTGATCTTGGGCTTGAGCTCAAGGGAAAAAAAATCTTGCCATTGAACAAGAAGCAATAAAACTCATGTCTGAAGCACATGTCAAACTTGTTATTATGGTTAATTTAAGAAAGGCTGTGAAATAGAGGAATACATACTCAATATATTCCCTTTTGTTTTCATTTGTCACCATGATTTCTGACCCATTTGGCTTCAGGTCCACTTGGTATGTCTGTATTTTCAAAGAAAAACAAAAGATCATTATGAAACTACATTGCATATTTTCCTACTGATATTTTTTTTTAACAAATAAGTTCTCTTATGTTCTGAATACCTATTAATTAACATGGAATGTACTAGAATGCCTAACGACTCCAAAGATCCTTCATAGTTAAAAAGATGTCATCATTGAAGGCAAATTATCTTATGATTATTTATGAGTCTGACTCATACCCCATACTTCATTATTGAATGAGAAGAGGAAGCTGCTGCAGCAGCTCCTAGCATTTAATCCCAGCAAAGAGATTCACTCTTTAACAAAGGGGAATCCATTATCTACTGCAGTAATACAGAAAGCTAATTTTCAATATAAAAACCACTTATGGTTCTATGTAATAACATATGGAATTCATTTTCTTATAATAAGCAGGTTAGCAGGGATGGCTAGGTGGCGCAGTGAATAGAGCACTGGCCATGGAGTCAGGACGACCTGAGTTCAAATCTGGCCTCAGACACTTGATACACTTACTAGCCATGTGACTTTGGGCAAGTCACTTCACCCCAATTGCCCTCCAAAAAAAAAAGCAAAAAAAAAATTAAGCAGGTTAGTTGTCAGTTCAGTTCAATAGAAGAGTGTTGGGAGAAGGAGGTGGGGGAGAGGGCAGTGCTTTCTACTGAATAGGTGGGTGAATGATCCATAAAGGGAGGAGTCAGTTTCTGTCACAAGGATCCCTCCTGAAACTAGCACCAGCTCTGCCAAGATGGGGAAAAAGGAACGGGTGCCTATGCTGCCACAGTCACTAATGGCCAAGGGAATTTGATTAAAACTTATAATTAATTATAAATTATATTATAAATAATTAAATAAGGTATATTATGAATAATTTAAAAACTTACAATTAATTAAAAATTATAAAGTGCCTACTATGTACTGAAGAGGAATCTAAGGGGCTCCAATTCCTTCATGGAGCTGACAATCTGAGGCTGGGATTTTTTAAACTTGGATTTAACAGAGTGCCTAAGTACCCAGTAGCTACTTAATAAATGCTTGCTGACTCGATTGGGCAGTGGGGAGAGCACTGGGCCTGGAATCAGGAAGACCTGAGTCTGGAACCAGGTTCAGATGCTTACTCTCTGTGTGACCCTGAATCCTGTTTGCCTCAGTCTTCTTGTCTGTTAAATGAGTTGAAGATGGAAAGGGCAAATCGTTCCAGTATTTTTGGCAAGAAAACCCTAAAAAGGGTCACAAGAATAAGACAGGACTGCAAAATGACTAAGTAACAACAATTTAACTCAGGATCCATGGAGAGGTTTCTGGGGATTTCTAAACTTCGACAAGGAAAAAAAATACATCTTTGTTCATTAACCTCAATCTGAAATTTAGTGCTTCCTTCAATTAGGAATACAGTCAATGCATATTATGAGGAAGAAACAATGGAGACTTCAGCAGACTGACAAAGGGATTCAAGATGCCCAAAAGGCTAAAAAACCTGTGATTTAATGAAAAATAGGAAGAAGACAAGGAAAGAGATGGGGAAAGCAATGAAAAGGATGCTGCAAAGGGAAGGATGATTCCTTTGACAGCAACACTGCCCTCCATCCTCTGGCTTAATCCCACCATCCCCAGCAGATGTCTAAATCAGAGCAAGCCCTGGGAGGGGGCACTATGTCATTCTTTGTACTGGATCTTCAGCATACAGTAGGAACTCAATAAATGCTTGCAGCTTGACACATTTTCTAGTTCCATTTTAGAGCCAAAGCTCCCCAACCTCCCTCACTCTCACTTTTTTTGGGGGGGAGGCAAATAAAAAAAATCCTCATTACTCATTCCCATCAGAGGAAGCAATGAACTGTGCTCACCAACAAACTGTAGTTACAATTATTCGTTCAAAGGGGATGGTTGCCAGTTTAAGTATGAATTTAGAAAAGGAATTTTATAATGATCTTGAATGTGCCCCCAAAGTTAAGAGGCAGCTGTGGGGTTGTAGAAGGAGTATGAAGTCAGGGAGTCAAGAGGCATAGGTTCTAGGGCAGAATTCTGTTAATTTTCTGTGTGACCTTCAGTAAGTAACAACCTCTCTGGGCCTCATTTCCTTCATCTGCAAAATCAGGGGATTGTTTCATGTTGTCAATGTCACAGTTAGCTCATTCTCTTACTTCCTTACATTTCCATAATGCTTTCTGAGTGTACTGCTATCTTATTTAATAGTCACGATACTTTTACCCCCAAAATGAAGACATTGGGGTGCAGAGACTTACTTCAGATCACAAAACATTTTGTTCAGTGAGTTAGGTCTCCTGATTGAATCCTGGGCCCTTTCCATTACAATTATATCATGCTTTTCAGAAAAGCACTAGACACTTGGGGTGGCTAGGTGACACAGTGAATAGAGCACCGGCCCTGGAGTCAGGAGGACCCGAGTTCAAATCCTTCCTCAGACACTTAACACAAAAACTAGCTGTGTGACCTTGGGCAAGTCACTTAACCCCAACTGCCCTCCAAAAAAAAGCAAAAAGAAAAAGAAAAGCATTAGATGTTGTCGGGTGGAGAACAAAAGACTAGTCAGTGGGAGATTCATGTTTCACGTAGGAGTCCTACCCACTACTCAAGTAGTCTGAGCCCTCTTTTCTCTTTCTGTATTCTCACTGGGGAATCTCCTCAGCTTCCATTGAGTCAACCATGATCTCTCTTCTGGTGACTCTCAAAAGCCTTCAGTCCTACATTCCCAGTCGCTGACAGACATTTTCATCTGGTTGATCCATAGGAATAGCAAATTCAGCAAGTTTTGGAATTCAATTCTGAATATGAGATGTCCCTGCTCAAGAAGTTCCAGCGGCTCTTTACTGCCTTTAAGTTAAAATACATAAAGCACTGGTCCTGGAATCAGTTCAGATGTGACCTCAGACACTTATTGGTTGTGTGACCCTGGGCAAGTCACTTAACTGTGATTGCCTCCAAATTAAAAAAAAAAAAGATAAAATACAAACTCCTCTGTTCAGGAAATGTGGCTCCAACCTATTTCCCCCTCTGATTTACACTTTATCCCCTGCCCACACCTATGAACCCAGTCTAGCCACACTGACCTATTTGATATTTTCTGTACATGGCATTTATCTCTAATTACCAAGATTTTGCACAGCCATCTGCTATGGCTAGAATGATTTTCCTCCTCCCTTAGAATTCCCATCTCCCCTTCAAAGTTTAGTTCAAGTGCCCCCTCCTTAGAGCAGGAATCTCCTGATCCCCCCAATTGTTAGTGACCCCAAAAGTACCTTGTCAATATTTACTTTAAAAATCTTTCATCAAGGGGCGGCCAGGTGGCTCAGCGAGTAAGAGCACCGACTCCAGCGTCGGGATGACCTGGATCAAATCCAGGCTCAGATACTCAGCACCCACCCAGAAAAAACTGGCCGTGTAACCTTGAGCAAGTTACTTAACCCTGATTGCTTATAAAAAAAATCTTTCATCAATAAACACAAATGTTTAAAAAAACAAAAAGAAGACAATCCTATAAACTTCTATAAGGTATATTTTATGTGTGCGTGTTTTAAACAAACATATTAAATTTAACAAGATAGTAACAAAAATGTTCTTTTTGTGTCTGCTACTGAACTTTTTCTGTTCCTTAAACAAAGTTTTATTGATGTTCTTTTTAATTTGTCTATTTGTATTTGCTTTTTCGTTTTTATGTTTTTTTATGTTGTTTCCTTTAGTGGACCATAAATAGAACAATCTATGACTTTTAAAAGAATATACTGTAGAAATGAATGAAAGAAAAGGGTAGTCTTAAAGGTAGGGATTATTTTATTTTTGTCTTTGTATGCCACATCCTTAAAAATCCCCATGTGAAATGACTGTCACCAATAGTTACCATCCTATCTCTCTCCTTTTTAGTTAAGCTCTTTGAAGAAGGGATCTATTCTAGATAACTCCATTTTTTCTCTTCTTATTTGCCTCTTAACATTCTGGCTCTGGATCTCATCATTCAACTGGAACGAGCTTCTCCAAAGTGATCTCTTAATTGCTATATGTATGACCTTTTTTCAGTCTTCATCTTTCTTGATCCCTCGGTATCGTGTGACACTATGAGCACCTTCACCTCCTGGATAATCTCCCTTCTTTTGGTGTTTTCATGACACCACTCTCACCTGGTTCTCCGCTCACCTGTCTGACTGTTTCTCAGTCTCCTTTGTAGGGCCTTCATCCATATCAGTCCCCAAAACACCGTTCTGGGCCCTCTGTTCTTTCTGTCTCTCTCTAATGTTTCTTTTTCTGAGCTATTTACTATTTATTTCTATCACTATTTATTAAACTATTACTATTAATAGTAATATGGTTATATTACTATTATATATCTATATAATATAATTAATAGTTAAATGATCCGGTCTCAGCAGATGATTCCCAAGTCTACATCATGCAGCCCTAATCACTCTCCTAAGTTCCAGTCCTTATTTCATCCTGTCTTTTGAACTTCCACAGGGCCATCTCACAGGCACCTCAAACTCAACACATCCAAAATATAACTTTAGATCATCCCCCCCAAAACCTTCCTTTTTTCAAACTTCCTTAGTACTCTCAAGGGCATCACTATGCTCTCTCTCCCAAGTACCGAAGCCCCCAATCTCAGGGTCATCCTCAATTCCTCACTCTCATTTAAGCCACATGGCAATCTGCTATCAAATCTCATTGTTTCTATCATCACAACATCTTAATATATGTCCTCTTGTCTTCATTACATCATCACCATTATCACTTCTCACCTGGATTACAGCAATAGCTTTTTTTTTCTTTCTTAATTTGGAGGCAATTGGGGTTAAGTGACTTGCCCAGGGTCACACTGCTAGTAAGTATCTGAGGCCAGACTTGCACTCAGGTTCTCCTGACTCCAGGGCCAGTGCTCTATCTATTGAGCCACCTAGCTGCTCGTGTGATAGCTTTTTCACTGCTCTCTACGCCTCGAGTCTCTTACCACTCCAGTTCCTTTCACACTCAGCTGCCAAATTGGTCTCCCAAAAGTCTGATTCTGTCACTCCTTCTCCTTCTCTCCTCAAACTCCAGTGGCTCCCTATTACCTCGAAGATAATATGGAAAACTCTTTACAACCTGGCCCCCTCCTGCCTTCTTGTGTTAAACTCCCCTCCACAGAGTCTACGCTATGCCAATGCTGGTCTACCTGCTATTCCTCACATGCAAAACTCCAATTCCTATTTGTGTGCCTTTCTACTGGCCGTCTCCCGTGGCTGGAATGATCTTCCACTTCACCTCTGACTCCGGGCTTCCTTTGAAATTCACCGTAAAAAGCTCCACTCTCTACAACAGACCTTTCCTGGTTCTCCCTTCTTCCCACTTGCTATTGCCTCTTCCTCTGAGATTACCTCTCATTTATAGTGATTTATGTATATATAAAATATGCATATATGTATATATACACACAGACAGATTTTATGTACCTAGTAATTTACACATCGTCTCTCCCATTTGAATGTGAACATCTTGAGGGCAGGGATTATTTTGGCCTTTTCTTTGCATATCCATAACCTAGTACAGTATCTGGCATATAGTAAACACTTTCTAAATACTTAGTGACTGAAAAACTTATGTGGGCGGGGAGTCAAAATTATTTCCCCCAAATCATACTCAGCCAGTACATTTCAGAAGTGAGAGTTGAACCCAGGTTTATCCTGACTCAGAAACTGATTCTTGAATCAGTATGCCATACCACCTCTCAGATCAATCTATTTTCAAAGTTTTAATCACTTTTATTTGTGTGGCATTATTTCTTATGATATACCTCATGTTCAACGTAACTGAAGAATTATTTGCTTTATTATTGTGCTTCATATGGTCTTTCATCGGCAGTTTTTCGTTTCATACCAATGAGTGTCTTGTCTTTTGTGTCTGCACATGAGATAATTCCCTGTGCTTGGCATTGAGAGACTTTTCAGATGCCTCAATTTTCTCAGTGAAAAAACCCTTTAACTAGGTCTCAGAACTGAGCTGCCCCAGGTTCTGTCAGATGCGAAGGAAACCAAATCAGGTAATAAAGGCAAACATCGACATTTTGATTACATGGAGAAACAGCCAACAACAATCTCTGCCGTGTTCTTACATTCCCAAATGGGGAAGGGGAGGAAGCTCTCAATATTCAGAAAGATGACTTACAGACATCCCTAGTCATTATGGGAAGAGCATTTGCCTCTCATATGTTAGTGAAATGACTTACAGATTCTTAATAGCAATTACTTAGCTTCTCTTTATAGAGGAAAATATAAACTTCCAACTTGGTTGGGGTCATTTTAAACATATAATCAACATTTTTTGTGAGATTTTTTGTGACGAGGAGGAAGGAAAGCTGCTAATCCTTTATGGCCTTCAAAAAAATAGAAATATTTGTCAGGGGGTGGAAAGAGGTGGAGCAGGAGAGGAATGGTATCCTTAACTCACTTCATAACAAGCTTGTTACTAAATGCTCATTGTAAAAACCTCGAAAGTGTAACTTTTGTAAGACAGGTTAGCTCTGTAAGGAGAGAAGCAATAATTTCAACACATTTTAGACCTAATCATCTCATTAATTTCTAAGGTCTATTTTGACTATATTGCCCTGTCTGATCCATTCAAAAAGTAGTTAAGTCTTTCTCTTCCTCTTCATGAATAGCTGGGCAAGAAATAAAACTGAAAATCAGTCTCAGTCTGAAGTCTTTTATAATTAAGAAAGACATTCTTTCTCCAGTTTTCAATTTTTTGACATTAGTTTAGGAAAAGCAGAAAGAGCTACCACCCATTGTGTTGGCAGATAGCTACTGTCAAATGTAAGAGTGAAAAATTAACAGAAATTTCCAGAATCTTCTGATTTGAAGATTGTCTCATTTTTTCTCCCTATCTCTTCTTCATAGGACTTACCTATAAAGTCATGATAATCAAATGTTTTCTTATAAATGGACAAAGCTTGAATTTTTCTTGCTACTTGGTATTCCTTTAGTTCCCATGAAACATGAAATATCTGGTGTGTGCATTTGGAGTTTTATATTCTTTTTTTCTCGTATTTTTCCTTTTTTTCTCCCAAGAAAGTGATACTTTCAAGATCAATATCAAATTATACTTCTAGACATCCAGAAGTAAAGCCCATACAATGAACAAGTTCAGTTAAAGGTAGCAATAGTATTGAAGATCAAAAATTATTTATTATTCTTGCACTTAATATGGTTTCTGTTCTAATTAACTTTATAGTTAAGTTAAACATTACCTTCAGGATATCCTTATATAGTAATAATTTCCACTTTTTTCTCCCCTGAAGATAACTTCTAAACTCAGAAAAGTTAAAATGATTTCTCTGAGGTCACACAAATATGCTAGAGGCAAGACTAAAATAGTTTCTGATTCACAACCCAGTGTTCTGTCTTTTTACACCACACTCAAGTTACTGGGTACCTATTTATCTTTAGTCCCTTGAGTTTTATCACGATCGAGCAGCCAGAAAGCCTACCTACTTAATTGGAAGGAAAGCTGCAATTATCCCAAGGTTCTATCCTGCCTAAACTTGCAACTCTCAGAAGTTGTCCTCGGCCCTTTGTAAGCACACATATTTTTCTACCTGGAAATGATTGTCCTGTTTAGATGCTTAGATAACTTATATTCTTATTCAAAGGCTTTCCCCCCTCTTCTTGGTGTCTATACACTCCATGTCTATTCCTTTTCTCATTCTTAGCTTTTAAGGTAATAGTATAGATGGTATAGATCTTGTCAGTGCTGACTGGTTACGGTACGATTAACATACTAGTAATCTATTTTATGAGTACTTTTTAATGGTCATAAAAAGGGGTTCACTTATAGAGGTGGACAAAAATGGGTTAACGTCATGTCTCCTTTCTCCTTTGTCTTCTGGATTATAGTCAATACCTTCCTTTAGGGAGAAGATGACATCTTTGTCATCTTTATTGCTGAAATAGGCTTTAAAAGCTATAACCCACATCCAAGACACAGGTGAACTTATTCTCATTTAAGGAATGTAGGAAAAGAGAAAACTGTCTCTGACGTTTTAATCATCTTCCTGTTTGCAGAAATGAGCTACTCAGGGGCGGCCAGGTGGCTCAGCAAGTAAGAGCACCGGCTCCAGTGTCGGGATGACCTGGATCAAATCCGGGCTCAGATACTCAGCACCACACCCACAAATAACTGGCCATGTAACCTTGAGCAAGTTACTTAACCCCTATTGCTTTAAAAAAAAATAAAAAAAAAAAAGAAATGAGCTACTCCTGCCTTCTATAAGCCATAGATCACTGTGTCATAAGTTAGGAAAAAAGTTTGAAGACTGTGTTATCTTACTGGAATAGTGGGATATTAGATATATTATATCTATTTTATATTAGATATAGGATAATAGAAAGGATGAAAATGCTGCTTCAGGTAGGAAAACAGGCCTTAAAGACATATTTCAGTATTCTTTAGACTCAAAATAGCCACTATGCTCTTAATGTTGGCTATTTAGAACAGAGCTAGATATAGAAATGCTGTAATGAATAATTAATCCTTTTTTCTCCTCACTGGTAAAAATAATATTAATTTTAGTTATTCATTGGCTCACTGGAAGCACCATTGAATTCTGGTCCATTTGAATGACTATTTTTAACTTGGAGCACCATATATTTTTTTCTTTGACAATACACAGATCAACCAGAAACTCAAATGCCTAGGGATGCTCCCTGAATGAGACTGAAAGTACATTTCACTTCACTTTTATAGTTTATAATATATTTTATCTATAGGTTTATATGTTGTTCACAGAAAAGAAACAATATACATTGTTGTGTAGTTGTGTTTAACTCTTTGTGACCTCATTTGGGGTTTTCTTGGCAAAGATACTGGAGTGGTTTGCCATTTCTTTCTCCAGCTCATTTTATAGATTAGGGTTAGGTGACTTGTCCAGAACCACACAGCTAGTAAACGTCGGAGGCCAGATTTGAACTCAAGGAAATGAGCCTTTCCAACTCTAGGCATGGTGCTCTATCCACCGTGCCACCTAGCTGCCCCTGAAAAGAAGTAGGTGCACTTTATCATTAATTTTATCATTAACCCACTGTATTTGACCCGAGTTTTGTTTAGCACCATATTTTATGAAAAGCACTAACAGATTAGAAAGTCTCCAGAAACAAGTGACAAAGAGGATGAAGAGCTTGGAAACCATCTTATACTGGCAATGTTTAGCATGAAGAAGAGATGGTTAAAGGGCAGATGTGACAGATGTCTTCAAAAAGTTGCAGAAGTGTCAAGTGGAAAGGGGGCAGACTTGTAGCAGAGGGCAGCATATGAGCAAATGGGGGGAAGCCTGAAGAAGGCAACTACTGGCTCTGAAATAAGAAAGGCCTTTTTAAAAAGTCAGAGTGATCCAAAAACAGAATGGCCTTTTCATTGTTGGAGATATATGAGCAGAGTCTGGATGACAACCACCAAGTTTTCAAAGAATTCTCGCATTGGTTAGGAAGCTGGACTGCAAGATTTCTTAGTTACCTTCCAACTCTACTATTCTAAGACTCTCACAAATTAAATTTACATAATGTTTTTAACTTTTGAAAGTGCTTTCTTATCTATTTTCACATTTGAAATTCAAACCCCCTCCATATGATAGATGGGGCTGGAATGTCCTTATTTTCAGCTGAAGAAATGGAGACATGGAAGGATTAAGTAGCTTACTTAAGATCACAGAAATAGTGGGAGAGTTGGAATGAGAAGCCATGGTTCCTTGCAAAATTCATTATAGTTTTTTCAATCTAACATAGAAGCTCCTTAATTTTTAGGGCTTATTCACACATTAGATCTGGGCAGGCTGCATGACCCTCTAGTAGACAGTAGTATTTCTATGAATTGAGGGCCCCAGGGTATGGCTCTTAACATTTTTTAAAAATAGTATTTTATTTCTTCCTCAATTACATGCAAAAACAAATTTATTCTTTCTTTCTTTTTTCTTTTTGTAGGGGGGAAGGCAGGGCAGTTGGGGTTAAGTGACTTGCCCAAGGTCACTCGCCTAGTAAGTGTTAGGTGATTGAGGCTGGATTTGAACTTGGTTCTCCTGACTCCAGGGCCGGTGCTCTACTTACTGCGCCACCTCGCTGCCCCTAAAAACAGCGTCTAACATTTATTGTCTTTTTTTTAAGTTTTGAGTTCCAAATTCTATTCCTCCCATCTTTCTTACCCCTCCCTCCCAAAACAGTAAGCAATCTGATGTAGGTTATACATGTGCAATCATATAAAATATTTCCATATTAGTTCATTGTGCGACTCAACATTTCTTTCTTTTTTTGTTCAATTCTTAACATTTCTTAATGTTGATTAATTAGTTCAATTAATTAATTAGTTTTAATATTATTTAATTTGATAAATAATATATTTATTTTTAATATATTTGTTATACATAATTATATATGATGTAATTACATTAATATTACATTGATATTATTTTATATAATTATTTAATAAAATAATTTAATTGATTAATTAGGTAAATTCTTAACAATTTTTAATGTTTTTCTTATTATATATAAATAACAATCAATAATATTAATATATTATATATATTAATAAGAGAAGAGATCATGTGTCATTGGGGAAAAGAGTGAAACTAATATTTCTGGTGTTTTAAAATTGGTAAAAAAAAATGAGTACATTTAAGATGAAGGTGAAATTTCAAAAGGAAGAATATTAAGGAATTTCTAAGAAACTATAGATTGAAACACTGTCATAATTTGTGCTTCCTTTATATATCAAACCCACACCAACAGTATAAGGACAGCAAAGGACTGGAAACTAAAACATATCAGGAGACCAACATGCTGGGTCATACATTTATGTAAATTTATTGGTAAAAAAAATGTAAAACAAACAAAAATCCACAATTGGTTTTCTTGTAATATTCTCACATTTGTTTTTATGAAGTGGAACCCATACGGACTTGTTCACATCTCTAGCGTAAGAGGATAATACTTTTGGGAGAGAAAGACTTGAAGAGAGAGGAGAGGATTGTTTTGGATGATACGAAAATTAGTCAATTTGTGAGACTACAGAGTATATATTTGCCTCTCAGAATTCTTGCAACAAAAGACAGACTGCAGTACACTAATCCTTCTGGGCAAGGTGAGAGACATCAGAATGATTATTTTTCCAAGGGATGTTTGAGGGAATTGAAGTTTGGGGATTCTGGGGGGTGAAGGCAGCACATAAGTACACTGGTTTCACATGGAACTGGGCAGCTAGATTATGATACAAGCAGCAGGAAACAGCAGAAGGCCAACCCTTGGTATGGTCATTTGAACATTTGGATTTTCTACTAATCTGTGGCATAAATTACCTCTCAGTTTCTTCATTGAAAACATAAGGAGTTGGGCTAGGTGATCTCTAATGTACCTTTTAGCCCTAAACATCATATGACACTATAACCTTCATTTGATAAAGCAGTCATCTAATCACCAGTGAAAGTGTTTCTACTTTGAGAGAATATCTAAATTCTCAAACTGATAAAGCACAGCCTCTGATGCCCAGCTCTTACTCTACAAAGATATTGGCCTAGTTCCCACAGAGTAGTCTTAAAACTTCCATTAGTATTTTCTAGGAAAAGAGTAAAACAGGAATCTGGCACCCTACCAAAGTAATTAGGTACCCCAACACTGGCAGATGAAAATTATGTTGCACTGGGGCAGTGAGGTGGCACAGTGAATAGAGCACCGGCTATGGAGTCAGGAATACCTGAGTTCGAATCCAGCCTCAGACACCTGACACACTTACTAGCTGTGTCACCTTGGGAAAGTCACTTAATCCCAATTGCCCTGCCTTCCCCCTCTTAAAAAAAAGCATGCACCATTTAAAATTGATGAATGTTCCTTACTTATTGAAAAAAGCATCAGTATAACATAGTAACAAATGCAACTTTCAGTCAAGAAAGAGAAATAATTTGGTTACCCAAACATACCTGTCCAAAGTTTTCTTCATCTATGCAGAACATGAGATCAAGTTCAGTAGGATCATTCTCTAAGATCCATTTCAAGGAGTTATAATATTCACTATCCTATAAGAATGACAGAAAATTATGAATGAGCACCACAAAAGCATTTGATTTGTGAATTAGATGACTGTCCTGCTCAATTACATACATTTAGAATGGACTAAAAATTATGGCAATTAAGGGTGCTTACTTGTTCCAGCCCCTACATAATTCTTGTCTCTCCTACTGGGAAGAACAATATGTAAAAAAAAAAAAAAAAAAGGTTTTCCAGCCGCAGCAGTTTAGTGGTAAAGTCCTATAAAGTTCTCAAGGGAGGGTGGTCTAGGTAAGAATACGTAACTACAGGAGTGGCTAGGTGGTGCAGTGAATAGAGCACTGGCCCTGGAGTCAGGAGTACATGAGTTCAAATGCAGCCTCAGACACTTAACACTTACAGCCATGTGACCTTGGGCAAGTCACTTAACCCTAATTGCACTGCCTTCTCCCCTCCAAAAAGCAATTATATAAAAAAAAAAAGAATATGTAACTATGAGAAAGGAAAGATGATGAATTGCTGTAGATAACAACTTTGCCTGGATTTAGATATGTCTTTAGATTAATCATTAATGTTTAAGAAAATGGGGCAAAAATACACAATCAAGATGAATGAAAATTGTCAGTACACGAGCTTAGGTTGATATTGTTAGCAACCAGATATTTACTCAACACTTCTTTTCATTTTAGAATGGAAATGTCATGAAAAAGATGAAGGATGAAGAGTGAATGTGATTATGTTTTATCAAGCTCTAGAACAAAGTTTGATAGGGGAAGAAAAATTGGATAGAATGAGCTATCTTGATTGTATGTAGATTTAAATTATCCAAGTTATTATTCTCCCCCCATTATTGCTCATCAATTTAGGCTCAGGTATATCTGCTAAGATTGGTATAATCACAATTATATAGAGAATCTTTTGCTTATTAAAAATAGCATCTAGGGGCGGCTAGGTGGCGCAGTGAATAGAGCATCGGCCCTGGATTCAGGAGGACCCGAGTTCAAAAATGGACTCAGATACTTAACACAAAACTAGCCGTGTGAGCTTGGGCAAGTCACTTAACCCCAATTACCCTACCTTCCTCCCTTCAAAAAGCAAAAAAAAAAACAAAAACCCAAAAAACCCAAACCCTAAAACAACAAAAAAAAAAAATCTAAGAAACTTTCCTATTTCTCTCTGCTCCATTCCTCCCCCACCCTCCGCAAATCAATTTTATTACATTGATTAAAATATCTTCTTGGGCAAATCACTTAAGCTCTGTTTGCCTCAGTTTTCTCATTGGAAAAATGGGGATAATTATGGCACCTACCTCCTAGAATTGTTGTGAGGGTCAAATGAGATAATAATTGTCAGGTGCCTAACACAGTGCATGATAAAGCACATGCATTATGAGCATTAGATAAATGCTGGCTATTATTATTATCTTAGGGGAGAATCATTTGGACTAAAAGAATCAGAGTCAAATATCTTTTCCTAAGAAAAAATACCACAATTACTTAAAACATGAATAAGCTCTGTTTACTCACCACTGACTCCATATCATTCAAAGTTATCTGCTTTCCCAGCATCATTTTGTAGAATGGCCTAATGAAGAAACCTAAAACAAGGTGATAACAGAACTTAGTTTCAAGTGTTTAGTGCCGTTGAGCATCAAAGCATGAAATAAAAGACAGGCTCTAATTGAGAAGGCAGAGAGAAAAATCACTGAAAAACAAAGGTGGAGAGATGTGGGCAGAGTGGGTGTTTGGGCACCAAAAGACGTGGCACAGAGCTCATCCTTGACTTCTCAATAGCCTAAACCTTGATGACCCTTGCCAATACTGTTGCCACTTAGGGATCGCTCTTCCTTTGGCTTTAGAACGATCACAATTCTCTGAGTTCTCTTCTTACCTCTAGCTGTCTCTTCTATATCCCCTTGTCATTTTTCTGACACCTTAAAATGGATGTTCCCCAAGGGTTTTTTTTGTCCTTTATTGGCCATTTTTTCCATTTCTGTGATTTGTAACTACCACTTCTATGCTGATAACTCCCAAATGTCATGAAAAAACTTTCCCCCCACATCCACAATACTCTATGCCTGTATTTCTTTTATATATGTGTATAATATTTTGTAATATAGTAATTTTTCTATATTTGTAATGTATTCTCTTATTACACAGCTGCATATCAAATTTCCCTACTAGGAAGGGAAGGGGGTATAACTTATTGAAACTCTGTATGTTTAATCCAATGCCTAGTATCAATGTTCTGCACATGATAGGACTTAATAAATGTTGCTGAATTGAGTGCCAAAAGAATCTTAAAGAGGAAATGAATGATATAAACTAAAATTTAATAAAAAAAAATTATCTTAAAGATTCTCTATGAGCTGTATGAATCCAGAAGAAAGGGAGACCATGCTAAGTTTGGGAGGTCCCAAAAGGCTTAGTGATCAGAGAGAGAGTACTTGAAGGAAGCAAAAAACCTTTAGATCAGCAGAGAGGGAGAAGCAGGTATTCAGGCACATGAGATAAAGTAGTGTGAGCAAAGCCTTAGTGGAGAGAGCACTGGGAAGTAATATGATCTGAAGTTGTGAAGACCTGAGTTCAGATCTAGCCTCAGATACTTTACTAGCTATGTGACCCTCGGTGAATCATTTCACTTCAATGTTAGTTCTCTCATATGTCCAATGGGGATAATAATAGCACCTATCTCTAGGGTTATAGTGAGCAACAAAGAAGATAAAACTGTCACGTGGTTTTCAAAACTTAAAGCACTATTTAAATGTTTATTATTATTATTATTAAACTACTTACTACTTTCCAAACACACACAAAAATACACAAAGCTAGCAAAGCCAGAAGTTTGTGTAAGAGTTACATGGGACATAATGTTGCAGAAGTATACTACCGGGACCATATTGAGGAGACACCAATAAGGGTGATGTAACTTAGAATCTATCCTGTAGGCAATAGGGAACTATAGGAAGATTTTTGAGTGAGGGAGAGGCGTGCTCAAAGAGAGTGTTTAGGAAGATGAATAAGTAATCTGTGTGGACAGATTAGAGAGGAGATAGGCTGGAGATGGTAAAGCAAATACGAAAAGTACTACTGGGCTTCCATGAGCAAGGTAATGAGGACCTGGAATATAGCAGTGAAGACACCAATGAAAGGAAAGGTATAGAAGCTATGAATTTTACACAGGAGAAATCAATAGTCTGGTGAGAAGGCTGAGAAACTAATTTTAGGTTAAGGATTTTAGGATTTAGGTTAAGGATGTTAATTCAAGGTTGAGGATCACTTCAAAGCTTTAAGGCATCAAGACTGGGAGACAGATGGCCCATTGACAGTGGAGGGGGAAGCACTGAAAGGAGCTGTTGTAACCAGGGAGATGACAAACATCGTTTTAGTCCATAATCTTTGAACTGACAGTAATTATCAAGTGGACATATTCAGAAGCCTACTGAGGAGGATGAGGGAGAGGAAAAAGGAGAGACAGAAAAGAGAAAGGAGAAGGAGGGGGACAAAATACAGTCAGGAGGATGAAAATTAAGGAGCTATAGCAGCATGTAGGGGATGGGAAGAAAATGTAGAATTGTGGAGGAAACAGAGGGAACATCCAGGGAGTCACTAAAGTGCCATGGAGATGGAAGGAGAAGTTTATGAAGGGGATAAGAGTAGTCACCTGTGTTCAAAGCATCAAGGACAAAGGATTTAAGATGAAGAACAGGCCGCTGCATATAGTGTTAGGAGGTTGTTGGTCGCTAAGAAGAAAGCGGTTTTAGTAGGGAGGGAGTCAGATCTCCAAGGATTAAAGATTCAATGGATGGTCACAGGGTCACCGGATCAGATTTACAGCTGGAAGGGACCTGCTGTGGAAGGACTTGATTTGGGATCATTTGAAAGGACAGGAATAGGACACAGGATCAAGAGCAAGGGTTTCCCCCAAATAGAAGAGTCTGCAGCCTATTTGTAGCTTAGAAAAAAAGACACCAGCAAACTGGCAGGCAGCTCTCGTTTTAAACCACTTCCTGACAAACTCTGATGAGCCTAGGAAATAGCACAGCAACAATAATATTAGAAAAAATGCGCTTGCGACTGATCAATTAGTAAACTGAGCAGGTGAATTTGAAAAGACTGAATATAGTAAAGTATCAAACACAGCTAGTATTTCATAGAAAGAAACAGTATGTGGAGAAGGAAAGAACAACATTTAGCAACTACCTATTATAGCAGATGCTCTGGAATAAAATAAAGTCAACACTTTTTGTTACGGCTCAGTCATTTTTCAGTTGTGTTCGATTCTTCAGGACCTCATTTTGGGTTTTCTTGGCAAAGATATTGGAGTGGTTTGCCATTTCCTTCTCCAGCTCATTATACAAATGAGGAAACTGAGGCAAATGGGGTAAGTTTTGCCACCAAATTGCCACACATCTAATAAGTGTCTGAGGCCAGATTTGAGCTCAGGAAGATGAGTCTTCTTGACTCCAGACCCAATACTCCAGGCACTATGTCACCTACCTGTCTCCAAAGCCAACACGAGACCATTGTTAGTCAGTCAATGAGCATTTATTAAGTGCCTACGGTGTGCTAGGCACTTCTCCCCTACAATGAGCTCAGTCTATCGAGGGGAAAACACAGAAGCAACTATGCCCAGGATATGGACAGGATAAACTGGAGACAATAGAGAAAAGGCGCTAGAATAAAAGGAAATGGGAAAGGTTTCTCTAATGAAAGGCAGGATTTTACCTGGGACTTGAAGGTAGCTTAGAGAAACAAAGAGGCTGAGAATAGGCAGAAAAGGGTTAACCCAGAAACGCTTCAACTTCAGGGTTCCTGTAACCTCAGGCTCTTAACATCACACATAAATCCTCAGCCTCTCTCTGCCCTCTGTCCTTGTCATCACATTCTGAAATACTTTAAAAGTGCTTAGTTTTCCTCTCTTGGCTGATAACTTCCATGATTTTCTCTGAAGAAATTTTTTTCCCAATATTCAGATCTTTAAGCCCCCAAAGTATTAGATGTCCATCTAACCAAAATAAGATCTTGACCCATTGGTGCCCTGTTATTCAACAATGGAGCACAAATAGATAATTAGGAACACTATGATGCCATAGTTAGCTAGGTCACAAAATTACCTGAAATTATTTATTATCTAGTCACATTTAGAAATTATAATTCAGGGATAAATGGAGCATAGGCATGATATTAGAAAAATTAGGTCATTTAAAATGAAATTTTCATTAGCTTTTCCATCTGCCACCAATCTAGTTATTGAAAGAAATCTTTTTTTTTAGGGGGGGAAGAGGACAGGTTTAAGTATAAACAAGAAGCAATACAGTACAGTCAAAAGGAGATTGGATTGGGGAGTTGGAGGGGCTAGTTAAAATCATGCTGCTTTCTGGTCTTCCATCTGCAAAATGAACACGCCAACTAGATGACTGCTAAGGACCTTCCTAGCTCTTAAGTTATAGTCCCATTGGTATGCTGTATTCTAATTTTATGGAATTGGAATTGTATTTAAAATGTGTATAGATGCTATAAATCTAATATCAAAATAACTAGGTTTTTGGGGAAAGAGGCTCCATTGTAGGACAAGGAGCTTTGTTGCTTTATGTAACATTCAGTTAAGGATACCCGATCAGCCAAGACAATTCCAAAGGACTCATGATGAAAAATGAAAGAGAGCGGATGGAGTCTGAATGCATATAAAAGCAGACTATTTTTCAGTTCCTTTTTTTGTTGTTGTTGTTTTTTTTGACTCGTATCTTCTTTCACAACATGACTAATATGGAAATATGTTTTGCATGACTGCACATGTATAATCTGTATGAAATTGGTTACTGTCTCAGGGAGGCGGGAGGGAAGGGAAGGAAGGAAAAAACTGGAAAGGCAATATTTTTTAAAATAAACATTAAAAATTGTTTTTACGTGTAAATGGGGAAAAAATAAAATATGATTTAAAAAGGAAGATCCCTGATCAGAAAAATTAGGGGAACAAACAAGTGTTCATTGTTTTAGCATTTTTACTAACTTACCATCCAGGAGCTTCCCATGAAACACTGCCAGGCCTGCTACTCGCCCAATAAAAGTGAAATAGGACAGATGATCTTCATTACAAAGGCCTGAATTGGGATTGATCTGAAGTGTGTAGTTGTCCCTTGGAAGAAAGAAAAGAAAACTATGCAATAACTTTTAAATAAAAAAAGTCAGAAGGGTCAACTGATAGCACTTTTTTTCTTTTCTGTTTAATTTCAGTCTACCTGCATGTGTTCTGTCAATTAACAGAAAATGCATCTGTTTGTTAATTCCTTACTTCCGAGACATGCCCATATGCTCGTTGACTCAGAAAGATGAGGTGAATTCTAGGTTGATGACACACAGTTTACACACCTGAAGCTGGGATTTTCTAAAAATCACAGGGATAGAGGTTGTCAAGACTAAAAAAGATGTCTTTGAAATAAATGACATACTTACTTCAGCTCAATATTTCAGGGAGGTACCCAGTGACTTTATGGGAACACACATAAATTGTTCTTCTTGATACTTGTACACAAAATACAACAAAACATTCTCTCCTGGGAGGAGATATCATTCCATTTTCTTTGTCTTTGCATTTTAAGCCCCTGGTTCATTGTCTGGCACACAGCAGATGCCTAATAAAGGCTTTTTGCTTGACTAACTGGTTCATTCATTTAAAACTGGGAGGAGCCATTAAAGCTATCTGGTCCTATTTCCTCATCTTAAATACAGCTAAGGGTCTCTAATCCAATTGGGATGCCTATAAAGGCAAAACTACTCTGGCAAACTCCTCATACCACTGGAAAGAAAGGAAGACTCATGAATCTTATGCCTAAATAAAGGATATGAATGTAGGTCAGGGAGGAAAGAGGTAAGTTCCTAGGGCAAAAATGATTCTAACATGGACCTCAAAGCAGTATTAATCTTTTTATTAGCTAAGCCGACTCACACACACTCATGCCTGACTTTTTAAAGTGACCATTGCTTGACTGCTTAGAATGACAAGTGGGGATTCTGAAATCTTTAGTTATGAAAGAATTATTTTTCTTCTGGCCACTTGTATTCTGAAGCATGGTTCCCCAAAGACCTCATAATTTGACTTTAGTGGTTATTCTTGCTCATAAAAATGCTTTATCCTTTTTAGAAGCATGACACTGACAAAATCTCTTGAATTAATATTAGCAATGATAATTGCTTCTCTCTGTGTGAATGCCATAATTACCAGAAACTTTTTTTTCAATTTCAATTATATTAGTGCAACAGACAAGAAAAGAATCAGTCACTTTTAGGCTTTCATTGAACAAATTAAAACACCGAGTGGATTAAGAATAATTTCTAGACTCTAGACTCATGTGTCAGGGGCCTATGCCAGTAGAATGAATGTGGTGAGCCATTTACTCTCTGCATTAGGACAAAATTCCGGATATACTGAATATACTTACGTGGCAGAATATTCAAAGAGACCATAATAAGGATTAAACATCTCCTTAGACAACAAGAAGAACCATTCTCTGGCCACACCTCCATAGTCAAGGCCTTTTTCGGATTCAAATTCAATCCACAGCCTGGCTTTGAGCACATCGGGTCTCTTCACAGACATGATCCTCCTGTAGGATTCTTCAAATATATTATTTCTGTGAAGCTTCATTTCAAACCTATTTGGAATATCAGCCTATGTGAAAGAAGATATAAAACACCTAGCATCAGAAAAAATGACAGCAATGAGGAGATGGTGGAAGAGTCTCTGATTAAACAGGCAGTGATTGCACGGTTCCCATTCAAATTCTCTCTTTTGGGGATTTTCCTCTACACAGAAGGTAAGCTTCTCTATATCAAGATATGAAACATTTAGCATCCATTAACAACTGTTCAGACTGAATCACTAGCATATGCTGCCTATTGAGAAAGGATGAATGAAGGAAAAAAAGTATCCCATTTTTTATCTTTACCAGGCATTTTCTACCACCTAGAACCCCAAGAACAGTCAACTCTAGTTGCCTATAACAAGAGGAGAATGTTAGTAAAATCTGAATGATCCACCTAGCTGAGTCAAGAATCATGGCACTGTTTCTAAAAAACTTGCTGGGTATCATTTGTACAAAAAATCATAACAGCTCTTTTTGTAGTGGCCAAGAATGAGAAACTGAGAGAATGACTTCATTTGAGAAAGAGTAGAAAAAGTTATGGTATATAAGTGTAATAAAACAAATATTAAATTAAATTAATTAATATAATAATAAATTAAATATAAAAATAAATACAATTAATTAGATTGTTTTAAAAATTATGGCATATAAGTATAATAATAATGATACTATTATGTCATAATAAATGATGAAAAGGACATGGGAGGTCTAGTGGGAACTGATGCCAACAAAGTAAAGTGAGCAGAACCAGGAGAATAACATGTACAATAAAACAACATTGCAAAAGACAACCTCTGAAAGACTTAGGAATTCTAATCTAATTCAATGATAAACCATGAATCTGGATCATGATTCATCTTACTGGGCTCCTGAGATAAACTTAGAATGCAGAATGAGACATCATTTTTTTTTAATATGGTTAATATAGGATTTTTACTTTTATTTATTTATTTTTTTGCTTGGCTATGAGCATATCACAAGGATTCTGTTTGACGTGTGTGGTAGAGGGGGAGGTTGAGAAGATAAATTTATTAAAAATGATTAAATCAAAAGCATATACACATCTGCCTAAATGAAAACATTTCTTATACAGAAAAAACAATGGGGAAAGTAAGGAAAAAAACTTAGGTCTGAATAATCATGGTCCCATGATTTTAAGTCAATTTTTGAACTATGGAGAATACCTGAACTTTGGGGAAGGATGTCTATTGTTGACAGATAATTCATTGTAAACCTACTCATCATGAAGTAAAGGGGATTGCCTGTAAAGGCAGTTGTCCCCTGGGAACATGAAATGTATTTAGACTTCTAAATGAAAAAGAAAGCCCTGACAGCAAGAGCTCATGGGGAAACAACCCTTCTCCTAAGGGTTTATATGGCTTGTCAAGAAAGTCAACACCAGACAGTGTGCAGCAAGTGAAATAATGACAGAGAATGTAGGTGATATATACAGAATAATGATGCACACAGAAGGCAATATTTTCTTTTAAACAACTGTGTTTTGGAGGACAGGCAAAATATCGTTATCAATATCTGTTTATTCTAGAGAAGAGAGAGCAGGAGAGAGAAGAGGCAGAAAAAGACATTTAGGATGAATGAAAATTGTGCTATAATTTTCACATTCCTGGACAATCCTTGCTTAACCGTGGCAATCTAGAATTGAGGACATGAAGTAAAAAGGGTACAGTCAGTCAGGCCTATGCTGGTGATACTTCAAAACTGAATTCACAAAGTAGAGCAAGGCAGAAGAGACAAGGCTAGAGAATTATACAGGAAAGAGGAAAAGAAAATCCTAATAAAATTCAATTCAAGACACATATTAACAAAAGGAGCTAAGGATTCTTAAAGGCAGAGATGAGAAGGGAGTGCCTTTTGGGCACAGGGTATATGGCCTGTGAGAATGCACAGAGAGAAAAGATGGAAAGCCAAGCCCAGAGAATGGTGAGTGGTAAGGTAATCAGAATGCAGAATTATAAAGCTGGAAAAAGCAGGGTGGAAACTAACTACAGAGATCCTAAAATGCCAGGTTAAGGAGTCTGCACTTTACCCTGGAGGCTAAGTGTAGCCTCTGATGACTTTTGAGCAGGGTAGTAACATGTACGGACATGAGACTAAGGAAAATTATTTGGCCAGCTGTAGAGAAGATGAAATAAAGAGGGACTAACTACACACAGGGAAGGAGACAACAGAGAGGGAGAAAATGAAGATGATAGACAATGCCTGTAAAACCAGTAACAAGTCCAACTCTTCTCTTGCTAGTATTTTAATAGAAACTCTACATTTAGTCCAACCACTGACATGGAATCCAAGTAATGGGTCACACAGAAGAGTTAGACAAAGAGCAGAGGTTTACAACACGTAGTTTTTCTTGCCCTTGGCCCAAGTTCTAATTATCCTAGTGATTTTTTTTCTTTTTCTTGGTTTTTGGAGAAAACATTTACCACCTGTTTTTATATTTCACAATAAACAGGCACATTGTATTGCTTATCAAAATCACTAATTTTTTTCAAATCTCAGTCAGTCCACAAGGATTTCTTTTTTTTTTTCAC
Source organism: Petaurus breviceps papuanus (assembly GCF_028583685.1). Lineage (NCBI taxonomy): Eukaryota > Metazoa > Chordata > Mammalia > Diprotodontia > Petauridae > Petaurus > Petaurus breviceps. Next base: position 5,103,128 of record NW_027185665.1, read on the forward strand.
AAGGATTTCTTAAGCACCTACTACGTGCTAGTCATCATAAGCAAAGGGGATACAAAGGCAAAATCATGGTCTTTACCCTAAGGGAGCTCACAGATCAATGAAATAAAAATTTCGATTGAAGTCATACTCACACCCTTATTTATCACTAACTATGAAAAAGAAAATATGGAAGTTGAAGAACCAAGTATATCAAAGTATAGTTTTTTCAAATGTGTAATATATTTAGTTTGGGTAATAATTTAAAAAAAAAGTCATAATCACATTGCTCTTACTAAATGAGGCTGTGGTAACTTCCAAAAGACAAATGACAAATACAGGGTTATACAAAAAGATAGGATTACTCACTGGTTTCTTTAACTTCTTCCTAAAGTAGTCATATTTCTGCTTAAACTCTCTGGAATAAGGAACAGCCTGAAAAAGAGATATTTATAAATAGAGATCATGAAAATAATACACTTGAAAATTTTTACATTTATTGAGCCAACATTCTGAACACTTTATGAATCATAAGGCTTAAAGTTCTCTCTATATTTGTATATAACTTCCTATAGTCTATTTATTTAAATAGACTTTGAAAAATCTATTCATGTGTATATATATTCTAAGGGAAATTTTTTACAGCTGTGCGTGTGCGTGTGTGTGTGAGACAGAGAGGGAGAGAGGAGAGAAAGAGAGGAGAGAGGAAAGAAGCAAAAGGTACTGAGTTAATCTCCTTACCTCACCTGGAGATAAATCATTTGGATGAGACAAAGCTCCTGTCATCCAGGAGCTTCCAGTCTTATCTAGAACATGCATTGATAATATGATAAGAACCTGATAGGTTTATTAATAAAGTGCAGATCAAACTGCTATTGAAAGATGAAAGGTAATATGACAAATATGGAAAAATGTAAATTGCTTGCCATCTCAGGGAAGCAGCAGGGGAGGGAGAGAGGAGGGAAAGAATTTGTAACTTAAAACATTTTTAATACAAATGTTAAAAATTGTTTTTGCATGTAAGTGTTAAAACACGTTATTTAAAAAAGGAACATTTTAGGGGCAGCCAGGTGGCGCACTGAGTAAGAGCGTCGGGAGACCCGGGATCAGTTCCGGCCTCAGATACTTGGCACCCACACAAAATAACTGGTCCTGTAACCTTTAGCAAGTTACTTAAGCCCAATTGCTTAAAAAAAAAAAAACAGGAACATTTTATCTCATAATATGGCTCAGGTCACACACACACACACACACACACACACACACACACACACACATACACACTCTAGCTGTCTACATGTTTGACTGAAAAAAGTCATTTGTAAACCTGGTAGGTGCTGACTAGATGTGGGTGGAAACTCGGAGGTTGAGCTATTTCTGTTCTTTCTTCTTGTGGGGAGTGATGCAAGGGAAGTTCAAAAATCATTATCCTCCTCCACTCATTATTTTTTCCCTCTCGGGTAGTTTTTCAGATGGCAGAACAAGAACATGCTTTCACCTTCCCCTAGAAGGAGACTTGCCCTACTGATCTCCTGAAGTGCCTGATAGTTACAGCCTCTGGAGAAGAATGTATAAAGTACATTATCTTTCTTGGCCTGAATAGCTTAATGGGCCAATCATTTGTTCTCTTTCCATACAAATTCTTAAAAAAAAATACCACCTAGGGAAATAAAAATGTACTTAATGATTATAATCTATTTTACTCTGACCATTAGGTAGGGCAAGTGTCAATCTTTCTCTTGCCCACCAAAACTCAGCCACAGAAATGGTAATAACCTGATGATTCAGAGAAAGATGGCCTAGACTCAAGGCTTGGTTTTGCCATTTCTGAGCTTTGTGACACGAGGCAAATCGCTTTTTTGAGTCTCAGTAACCAAATCTATATGCCCTGTCTATCTCAGGCTTATAGTAAAGTTCAAATTATATGGCCCAGGTGAGAACAATTTGGAACAACGATTTGCTATGTGAATTTTAAGTTATTACATATAATGGTGAAATCCTATTGAAGAAATCACCTGCCTCAATAAGAAACACCCTTCACCCCCCCTTTGCTTGAATAAAATATACATGCCTAAATTATTTATTTATATTTTTGTAAAATGAATATCCTGAATTGTCTGTCTAAAGTCTTAGGGAAAAGGGATCATATCTAGCTGACTTTGATGAAAGTCAGTGTGGTCAAAGTAGAAAGAATGCTGGCATTAGGAGACCTGAGTCATAGCCATGGTCATGACACTCATTTGTTGTGGGCCTTTGGGTTTCTTACCTCATTGTCTACCTACTTCGGGGGTATTAATGGTCTAGAGAAATGTTGAAGCCTGTGAAAAACATCAACTAATCTTCATCCACTCCAAAGTGGTCCATTGTAAGCACTGTCTATTATAGCCTCAGTGCAAAGTTGACCCCCTTGCCTTATGTTTTAATTCTATTATATTAATTCTATCTAACCACTCCTAGTTTTAGTTCTATAATAACCAAATGATGTATGGATGAAATTTACATAAAGCTTTAAGACTGCAAGAACCTTGGGAAAAAATAGAAAGTGTCACACTCATGTATATTATTACTCAGACTCCTGTGGAGAAGCCCTGCAAAAACAGTGCTTCATATGATTGAACTGGAGGAAAATCTGGTGAATGGAAAGAGGAATGTTAACTATCCTGTCATGCTAGGGACATTAAGTTAAGTCACCATATACAAAAAAGGCATATTTAGGAAGAAACAAAGGAAAAAAGATATATCATGAAAAATACTCACTGGACCAGTGATAGCAGGGTTCTGCAATCTTGGGTCTTCCCACTGAGTAATTTTACTATCTGAAAATTAACCCAATAATGAGAGCATTAGTTAGAACGTATCCTAACCTATGAAGAAAATGCTTTCAGAAAGAAGTTTCACTAAGGTTCTTCAATCATCTGCTTCTCTCTATTCATGCCCTTTTCCTCAGGTCTCAGAAGTATCTAAGGGTGGGGCAGTATTAGGGAATAATCGTATACTCCATCCATCCATCCTGCTCACCAACAGGCTGTTTAATAGAAAACAATCAAAAATGCAAAACTAAGTAAAGTAAACCATCTAATTTACACTTGGGTAAGCATCTGTCAATACTTTAATTATAAACCCCTGTTCCCTTAGGGATTTATAACTTGATTGCGATTTTTCACTCAATTGCAAAAAGGCATTAGTCCCCTTTCCCTCTCACAAAGGTTAAGAAACACACACATAGCATTTACCCATTTGCGAACAATTTTTTTTTCGCATATATAGTAAAAAAAATTTTCAGTTAAGAGCCTTACGTTTAACAATTGAACAATTCATAGTATGCATCATTTACACACATACACACACACACAAAATCAAAGCAGATCAGACAGTGCTAAAAGGAGAATTAAATTAATACTGCACAAAAAATTTTTCCTATTAATTTTCTCCTAAAAGATGCAATCTCAATAGGCTCATTTTCTTTCTATCATGGTATAAGTGGTAATACAGTGGCGTTGTAGATTGGCAGTTGTGTGGAACTAGCAGGGTCTGATCTACACATCTTTATAGAGAAGGGAGGAAAAAATCTTTAAGATGTTCTTGAGGTTCCATGAAATCCATGCAAGTCAAAAAGGCTGGTAAAAATTCCAGCAAGAGGCAGCTGAAACAATGTTGGGCTTGGAGTCAGGAAGGCAAATATCAAAATCTAGCCTGTGACACTTAAAAGCTGTGTGTTCTTGGATCCCTCACCTAAACTCTATATATCTTGAGAAATATACTAAGACTTACATATTAAATCACAGGACGTGTTGTGAATTTTTTGTATTTGTGTACACACACACACATATGTATCATATGTATATATTAGCATTTTGTATCTGAGAACTGTATTGGTAGGTTTTTATTTACACATTCCATTAATCACCAAGTATTTATTAATTTTTAAAATTAATTAATAATAAAAATTAAGCATTAATTTTGTGCCAGTCGCTGGCATGATTTAGAATCACTATATACTTAGCTTCTTGGGCTATCAAGGAATATTTCATTGAATGGCCTTTTCTCAGTTGGCACCCTTTCTCACTTTTCCACAGCATAGAAAATGTTAATCATTATATTTGTACCTCATTTTTTTTTACCTTTGTTTTTATCTCCAGAATTTAGCACAGTACCTAGCACATAGTGAATATTTATTAAATGCTCTCATTCCGTGTATCCTCTCTTCTCTGGGTTTGCATGACACTCTTTATTCTTGCCACACCTATTATGTGACATTCCTTCTCAGTCCCCTTTACTGGTTAATCATCAATACTATGACCCTCGAATTCGGACATAACCTCAAACCTGTGTCTTGAGCATTTTTCCCTCTACACTTTCTTGATCTTCTTCTGCAGATATAATGCTTCTATGCAGATGACTGCCAGAGGCCGAGTTTAGTGTCACCAACTGCCTATCAGACATTTTGAAATGGATGTCACATGAAGTCATCTCAAACTAAACAGAACTCATACTATTTATACCCTTCCCTTCCACAAAACATCCACATTCTCAACCTTGGCGGCAGTCTCCAGTTTTCATTCTCTTACCCCATGTATCCAATCAGCTGCCACACTGCTGTTCCTACCTCCACAACACTGCCTTTCTTCTTACCCGTGGCCACCACCCTGATCCACGTGCTCCTCAACTCTTGTCTAAACTGTTCCAACAACCTCTGCATTGTTCTCCCAGCTTTCAAAATCTCCTCTCTCCAAATACATCCTCAATATAGCTACCAAAATGATCTTCCTAAATAGTAGAACTGACAATGTTACTGACCCTATTCAATAAATTCCAATGGTTTCCTCTCACCAGTGGGATCAACTAATCTGTTTGGAATTCAAGAGCTCTTCACAATCTGACCCCCCGACTTACCTTTTCAGTCTTATTATATATGATTCCCCTTCACATATATTAAAATCCAGCCAGAATGACTACATTGAAGTTTCTCATATACAATACTTAAGCTCCTGTCCACATGCCTTTATATTGGCTATTCTCCATGCCCTATCTTCATGCATATCCTCCCCAAATCTACCTCTCAGAATCCCTAGTTTCCATCAGAAACTTAAATTCCAGCTTCTATATTAGGCCTCTCATGATTTTCCCTACCTATTAGTGCATTCCTCCTGAAAAAATGGCCTTGTATCTCTTTTGTATACAGATATAAACATATATGTAACCATGTATGTGTGTGTATGTTTTATGTGTTTCTGTGTGTGTTTATTACCCTTGGCAGAATGTAAGGTTCTTTACTAGAGGAACTGTTTTACTCTCATCTCTTTATCCACAATGATGGGTACAAAGTAGGTGATTAATAAATGCTTATTGCTTGATAGATAGGTAGGCTGAACTGGGAAAAGGTAGATTTCATTGATATTATTACCTGAGTATCCTGTAGGCAGATCGAAAGTATTATTTGGTAAATAAGGATCTCAATGTGTATTAGAATAAATATGTATTTTACAAAAGGTCCATTGGTTTTTAATTAATGGGTATTTTAAAGGTAAAAAAAAAACTTTGATGAAATCTCTGATTATTCTGGATTGTTTTGATTTGCCTTCACAGGCAATGACATTTCTGCAATGCTATGGCATTCCCTGAAGGGAATCTCTTTTCTGTTTTATGGAATAAGAGGCCTTGACAATGGCAGCCAACATAAGAAGTAAGAGAACACAAAACTAAAAAGACAAAAAGAATATATATATACACACATATATACATATATATATATATACACACATATATACATATATATATATGAAAGGAAAGTGTTGTCCATTTGGACTGCATAGTTAACTTGATTGGCACAAATGGAATGATACTTTTGATAAAGAAATTTTTAAGAAAAATTTAGGCTTTTAGAGCAAGTTTTTTATGAGGCTACAATAACATTCATTTTATTTTAAAATATTTTTAATTAGACTGATTAAATTTTAATTAAAGTACTTTAATTAAAATATTTTGCTAGTTCCTAATTATTTGAAACTAATTCCCCAGTTTTAATATTAATCTAGAACTTTTACTTCTCAACTTGTTTCTGATACCTGGATTGTTAGAACTGTTCATTAATTCCATCAATAAAAGAAAGAAAAAGTAGAGAAATACGAGGGGGCTTGGGTGGAGTCAAGATGGTGGAGTAGAAGCAGGACCTCTGAGTGGCTCTGGCTTCCACCTTTCCCAATCAATGTAAAAAGGGGACTCTGAATAAACTTTGGAGCTGCAGAAACTGCAAAATGACACAGAGAAGCTAACCATCCCCTGAGGACATCCTGGCAGGCTGGAAGGAATCGGCCAGCAGCAGCGTTCTGGGAGCCAGGCCCACGGTGAGCCAGAGGATTTAGCCCCAGGGTAGGTGCTGCTGGAGGGACTCCAAATCAGCAGCAGCTGTGGCCATTTCCAGAATTATCAACACATAGATGCCAAGGACAAAGTGAGTGGTCAGTGCAGTCTGGACTTTGAGACCCAGTAAGTGGGAGTGCCTCGGCTTTTGCCCCCGGGGTGAGAAGACATTGAGCCACTTGGCACAGCCAGCCAGCACCATGTGGCAGCTTCAGCTCCTGGTCTTCAGACCATAGGGAGACCAAGCAACCAGTCTGAGGGGTATTTGCTCTTGCTTTAACCTTCTTGGATCTAGATTGCAGTCTAGGGTGGAGGTCCTGGAGTATGTGCCCAGCTTGCCAGAGCATGTGAAGGCCTCAGAGAGGGCACCCATCTAATACCTCCAGCAGTTGAGAAAACCCCAGTATTTGGGACGAAAGCTCCCCTGTCTGGTGGCAGAGTCCTACTGTGGCAAAAAGCCCAGGGGTCAAGTAACTGAGGGGTGACATGACCAGGCAAAGGAAACAAAGCAAACAGAAGATTCCAACATTAGGCTCCTATTTTGGGGACAAAAAGGAGTAAAGCATGGAACAGGAGGAAGATAGTGAAGTCAGAACTCCTACATCAAAAGCTTCAAAGGAAAATAGGAGCTGGTTAGAGGCCACAGAGGACCTTAAGAAGCAGATAAGAGAAGTGAAGGAAAAATTGGGAAGAGAAATGAGAACAATGCAAGAAAATTATGAAATGAGAGTCAACAGCCTGACTGAGGAAAATAACACCTTAAAAAATAGACTAGCTCAATTGGCAAAAGAGGCTCAAAAAGGCAATGAGGAAAAGAATGCCTTAAAAAGCCGAATTTGCCAGATGGAAAAAGAAAAAGAACTGAGGAGAATCAGTGAGCTTCAGAATTAGATTGGAGCAAATGGAAGCTAATGACTTTATGAGAAATCAAGATGCTGTTAAATAGATCCAAACAAATGAAAGAATAGAAGGCAATGTGAAATATCTCATGGGAAAAACCACTGACCTGGAAAATAGTTTCAGGAGAGATAATTTAAAAATTATTGGACTACCTGAAAGCCATGATAAACTAAGAACCTAGAATTCATCCTCCAGGAAGTTCTCAAAGAAAACTGCCCTGATGTTTTAGAACCAGAGGGTAAAATAGAGATTGAAAGAATTCACCAATCAACCCCCGAAAAAGATCCCAAAATGAAAACTCTTAGGAATATCATAGCCAGCTTCTGGAATTCCCAGATTAAGGAGAGAATATTACAAACAGCTAGGAAGAAACAATTTGAATATTGTGGAAACACAATCAGGATAACTCAGGATCTGGCAGCTTCTACACTGAGGGATCAAAGGGCTTGGAATATGATATTCCAGAGGTCAAAGGAGCTGGGATTAAAACCAAGAATCATCTACCCAGCAAAACTGAGTATCATGTTTCAGGGGAAAATATGGTCATTCAGTGGAATAGAGGACTTTCCAGCATTCTTGATGAATAAAACAGAGTTGAGTGGAAAATTTGACATTCAGATACAAGAAGCAAGAGAAGCATGAGAAGGTAAACAGGGAAAAGAAACAATAAGGAACTTATCAAAGTTGAACTACTAACATTCCTACATGGAAAAACAATAATTGTAACTGATGAAACTTTTCTCAGTATGAAAATAGTTGAAGGGAATAGAAATATATATGTCTATATATGAGGGTATATGGGCATATGAATACATATGTGAATGTGTGTATATACGTTTACAGGTATACATAGATAGAGGGCACAGGACCAATTTAATAGGAAGGGATGATACTTAAAAGGTGAAATTAAGAGGTGAGAGAGGAATATAATGAGAGGAGATGGGGAGAGACAGAATGGGGTTAAACTATCTCATATAGAAGAGGCAAGGGAAAATGGTTACAATGGAGGGGAAGAATAGGTAGGCAAAAGGCAATGGGTCAACCTTATTCTCATTGAATTTGTCTTGGGTAAGGAATGAAATACACACTAAATAGGGTATCTCACCTTACAGGAGAGTAGGGGGGAAGGGGATGAGAGAGGGGATGATGGAAGGGAGGGCAGGCTGAGGGGGAGGGAAGTTAGAAGCACCCACTTTTGAAAAGGGATCGGATCAAAGTAGAGAATAGAACATGTGGGAGGTAGGATATGAGGGAGGGAAATACAGTCTTTTACAATATATCTACTATGTTATTTGTTTGCATTAGCTACACATATACAACCTCTATTGAACTGCTTATCTTCCCAGTAAGGGTGGGTGACAAGGAAGGAAGGGAATGAATCTGGAATGCAAAGTTTTAAAATCAAATGTTTAAGTGTATATATACTATTATTAATACTATTTTACATGTAATTGGGAAATAAGATATACAGGCACTGGGGCATAGAGATCCACCATGCCCTACTGGAAAAGTCGAAAGGGGTATGGGAGAAGATATGGGAGAGAGCATATTGGAGGAGGGGATATCCCGTGGGACTGCTATTTTGGGACAGTGGGTAGGGGGAAAATGGGGAGAAAAATTTGTAACTCAAAATCTGGTGGAAATGAAAGATGTAAATCAGAAGTTAATAAAGCATTTGAAAAATGGGAAAAAAAATATGAGGGGGCTTATCTTCCTATTTGTCAACCAGACTTGTAAGAGATTTGGTAGAAGGTTCTAAGAGAGGATTAATTACATTGTAAAACAGTGGAAAGATCAGTAAATTTAAAGTCAAGAAGACCTGAGTATGAATTCTGGGGAATGTGAATCCTGACTCCGCCAGTATTTCAGGTATCTTTCTGCCCTCAAATATGTGAATTATTATTTTTAGGTAAATACTCAATTGCTACACACAAGTCATCTTTGAGAAGAAAATATGCCACAAGTAATAGAATCCTTATGAGTTAAATCTTATGAAATGTATATACAATGGATAGTCATAAATGGGCAGTGTAAATTGTGCTTTTCATTCCAAGTTTTTAAGTCATATTTTTCAGGAAAACTAGAAGATAAGTAGACATTAAATAGGAGTAAACTGGCATACAAATTACTGCTTCCTAACCAACATGAAAATGCATCTTGTGGTTAGGTGAGGGTGGTACTGCACAGAACAAAGTACTTTAGACTTGCTCCTTGCCCTCTTGGGGCCTCAAATCTCTCTGAAAACATTCCTGAAAAATGGAAGGTTAAGGTAAACAATGCAAATAAATTCATGCATTTGCTACTTAAAGGGGCAAATGACTACTTTTAGCAAGCAGGCACATGGCATCATAGTACAGCACAGGACCACAGACAATTACCAACTCCTGTATGTACAATAAAACTGTTAATTTATATTAATTTGCATAAAGCCAGTCTAAATTGGATAGATTAAATTGTGGAATTTTAAAAAAAGTGTACTGTAGCTTAGTACTATATTATTTACTGTACTTTTGTTACTTTCATGTACAGTGCCTAGCCGAGTACATTGTACATAGTAGATACCCTAAGGAATGTTTAATAAAAGCAGTATATTATAGTGACTAAAAAGAGGCTAAAAAAGTGCTGCCAAGTAGAGTCCTTATATGGATAAGTCTGAATGATTTAAAGAACGATAAATTTATAAATGAGATGTTATTAAAACACTCAAGGTATTCTGATTTTTTTTTTTTTTGCTTTTAAGAGGGAGGAAGGCTGGGCATTTGGGGTTAAGTGACTTGCCCAAGGTCACACGGCTAGTAAGTCTGAGGCTGGATTTGAACTCAGATCCTCCTGACTCCAGGGCTGGTGCTCTATTCACTGCACCACCTAGCTGCCCCCCGAACTTTTTAAAAAGTAGTTTTAAACATTAACTCTTCTAATTTATTTACATGTTCATTGATTTTGCAAAATTTCTTTGTATAGGTAGAAAATTTCGGTGTCACCTTCATCTGAACACAAACTGCATTATTAGCAGAATCCAAATGAATGACCACTAGGAAGACTGTAAGTTGTAGAACAACTGTATTGATAGAGGTACTTTCTTCACTGAGAGTTCCTTTCCAGCTTGAATTTTTATTTTCTTTCGGTAGGCAAATTAGGCTATCTTTTGCTTCATTTCTTTTTTTTGCCTTTTGGAGGGCATTTGGGGTTAAGTAACTTGCCCAAGGTTACATGGCTAGTTTGTGTGTGTGTGTGTGTGTGTGTGTGTGTGTTAAGTGTCTGAGTCCAGATCTGAACTCAGGTCCTCCTGACTCCGGGGCCGGCGCTTTACTCAGTGCACCACCTAACTGCCCCGATTCATTTCTTACCTAGCCTTAAATCACTGAATGAGTGATGCCTCAGATAGTGAGCCTTGGGAAAGACTTTGGCTTTAAAAGGCCAAGGCTTCCACTGCATCTGGAGTCATATCTAGTCATCCTGACCTATGTCTTGCCACTAGACTCAGGTGATCTTGGAGAGAGTGAGGTTGATGACTTTGCACAGTCCTGCCTCACTTAAATACAATTCAGTTTCAAGTCAAGACATCACTTTCCTGATGTCATTGGTTCTCTCTGAGAAAGAAGAACAAAACAATAACAAAGCAAAACAATGTTACAAAATCTGTAGGCGTGGTTACAATAGTACTTCAGTATCCTCACAGGAACAGAGAGTCTTGATGAGGTTTCTGGGGCTATTTACTTGAAATTCGACATGGAAACTTTTTGTTGGTACCAGAATATTATTCCCAAAGAGAAAGGTCAAGAAATAGATTGATTAACTCATTTTAAAATGACTTCTGATGATTGAGTGTAAGAAGGGAAAAAAAGGAGTGATTTCTGTAATGTGTCTTCTAAAATAAAAAGAAAAAAACATATAATGATCTCCACTTCTTAAAAATTTGGCTAGTGGTGTTGAAAGTGATTAAAGGACAAATGGGTCTATGCTTGGATTGGTCACATAAGCACTTTTTTGGTATTAGATTGAGAATATGTAGAATTTCTTTAGCTGACAGTTTAGCATAAAGGTGCCAAACTGGTGCCACTTGAATTTCTATTGGTATCTCCACATCAATATAGGGAGACAGCAATCTTGTCGCAGTTAGGAAGATCTGTGTTTAAGTTCTTCCTTGCACATTTACTATGACTCAGGTCTAGTATTTAACCTAGTTAGCTTCAGCTTTCTCTTCCACGAGGGGGATCATAACAATAGCATCACCTTTAAGGATTGCTGTGAGGATATAAGTCTATACATATAAAGCAAATTACAAATATTAAAGTCATATATAGACCTATATATCTATGCATCTATACATTATATATGATTATTTTTATATTGTTGTGTTCCATTTTAAGAACTTTCTTCAAAATATTTGGAATTATTATGAACTTTTTACTGAACACAAGCATCATAATGCATATCAGAGGTAAACTCTTAGAGGGGAACTTTTTTATTTTTAGTGGAAACTAGTATTATAACCAAGAGAAAGTCTCCCTTGTTTTTTATTTATATATTTTCTGAGGAAGTCAGTCATGCTAGCAAAGATGAGCTTATATTAAATTTTGTCAGCCATAAGATCATAAATGGATAGCTTTTTAGAAGGATATGGGGATGTGTGTGGAGTGAATATTCGTTTTTTAAATCAAGCATTTATAATTTCATTGTAGCAGTTTTAGCTTCATTGTGTAATTCTGGAAAATGAGAAAAACCAACATTTTAACCTACATTCAAATAAAAAACATAAAAACTCCAGATATTCAGTTTGAATCAAAAAGTAAAAAATTAAAAGCTACAATTTAATTAAAGGGTAGCCACTTTAGTTTTCAGGATTATCAAATTCTTGGTCTCTGTTGGTTTAATTCAGATATTAAATAAAGGCACTTCTGGCACATCCAGAGACGTGGCAAAATACCATCTCAACTGGGAAAAGAAAAAAAGGGGAGCTTCCTATTTACATAAAAAACCCTGTATTTGATTTTACACTAAAATTATATTTGACATCCTTTTTTTTCCAGGTTGGAACATGTATGGAAACCAAAAAATTATCTATTTGCCAGAAGGCTTCAAATTTTGTATTTAATCCAATTTCTCCTTTGTCAATTGTTTTCTCCTCAGAGGCAATAATGAATTTGTGAAGATTATTTCATAAAAAGGGACTCCTCACACCAAAAAAGCCTTGGGCTAAAAGCACTTTTTTCTTAGTTTAATTTTAAATTCGAATGAACAACCAGAGTGACCTAAGATGCATAACAAAAGTCTGCATAAAACATTATTTACACTAGGACTTCAATAAGAGAACGAGGTATAGCTTAACAGTGGGTGCAAGAAAAAACATGCTACAAATAGAAAATAAGTTCAGAAATGGTAATATGTCACAAGAGTGTTTAAAGCAGTGATTTCATTTAAACTCAACTATGTTTCTTTTCTGTCACTGCTTATGTAGAGACAGCGGCAAAATAATTTCTAATCTTATTTTCTATTAGTATGGTGTATTTTAATTTATTAAATGCATATAAGCCATAGGGTCATCAACAACAACAAAATTCAAATAAATCAATAAATGATAAAATTGTTAATGCATCACAAAATCCAAGTGGGAACAAAGCTGATGAGCCAATTAACCACACACTTTTGGGGAATATACGATACCGTAGGAGGGCACTAAGTCTCTGGTATCATTTTCTCCACATATCAACACCTGGCTTCCTAAATGAAGAGTAAAGTTATAAAGCTTTTGCTTATAATATTTAACTTAGCTCCCTTTTGTCTACAATCGAAAAATTTTATCAGTAGAGATTACTTACTATGATCTATATAAAAAGTTCGGCCATCCAGGTGTATCCTTTCTTCCCAACCAGGCTAGTACAAAAGAAAAGAGAAAATAAATATTAGTTGGCAGCCCCCCCGCCCCCAATCCCGAACCTCCTAAAATAACAAAACAAAAGAAAAAAAACAAACCACAAACGCATCTCTCTACCAGCACCCATTCTCAGTTCCCACAAATTCTTATTATCTTCATCTGGTAAAGTGATATTTTGTGTAAGAATCAAGGACATACAAAGGATTCAATTAGATAATGGGCATTTCTAAAAGAAAATACCATCTGCTCACCAGGCTTAATGCAATGGACCTAGGGTCACACAAAGTTGGAGAAATAGGAATCTATGCTTGTCCTTTAAGAAGAAGACTACTGGAAAAGGGAATTAATCCAATATTACAGAAAAGCTGAGTTTGATGTTACCTGTCTAATCAACTCTAACACTTAGAGAGTTCCCGAATAGGCCCTGGAACTTTTCTGGTCTCACGCTTGGTCAATGAGATAAGAGTTCTAGCTCCCATAAGAGGTTTTTAAATGTTCATTTAGCTTGGGAAACAACATAGCAGCATCTATTGGTTATAAGAACAGTTTTCAGAAACATTTGTCTCTCAGCAAGGGGTGGCTTTCTTCAGTTGTGAGGAGATGGAGGGGGACATGTTGAAGGTGTCATTCCAAATCTAATTTAGAGTAGGACACAGTGCAACTCCCACTCAGGTTCTAAAAGTGAACAAAATAATAAGCTAAATCTATAAACATATACCAAAGGTTAAAAAATTCTTTAAATATCTGCAGGCTAATTTGCATAATTATATAATTCAAGAAACCTTCCTTAATTACTTCTTATGTGTACCCTTCCCCCAACTGCTTTCCATAGGTTTGTTCCAATGATTTTAATCAAGGCTTTAGATGGAAGGAAGCCGTTGCTAGAGGAACAAAGCAAAAGAAGCCGTCAGCTGCAAGGGAGACTCTTTTTGTACAACCTGCTTACAAAGACCTTGGGAAGCCCACCTTTCACAAGTGGCTGGCTAATTCTGGAATGTCTTTTCAGCTACACTGGGGTAACAGGTGCTATAATTCTAATCATGTCACATGACTTCTATAGACAGATCACAGCTAAACACTGAATTCTGTTAAGAATGGAAACCAAAAAATAAATAGCACTGGAAAGGAGTAGGGTGGGGGAAGAGTGGGAGTGCGTGTGTTTAAAAGAACATGAAATGGGTACTGAGAATTAGTAAAACCAATACTCACAGGAAGAGGACCCAGATCATTAGGATTCAAAGAAGCCTTTGATCGTAAATGTACTGGAAATTTCAGTCGTGGATCTTCCTGGAATGAGAATGTGAAAGAACGTAAAACAGGGCCAAGAACTAGTTGTACGTGATCACTGGCTGTCTTTACTTGGGGATATGAAGTCCAGGCTAATGAAGGTATATTCTGTATCAGTGCTGTATCATCTCTTTACAGGAAATGGGAGAATCTCTCCTCCTTGCCTTTGGGTCCCTGTTCCACACACAAAATACTCCCATCTTCTATCTCCATCTTCCATTGTACAAGGCTGGAATGTACTTTGTTTGCATTTCTGCCTCAGTATCCTTGACTTTCTTCAAAACTCAGCTGAAGGGTCACAGAAAACCTTTCTTGACTTCACCCTGCCCACTCCTTGGGCTATGTATTCTTTCCTCAAACTATCTCCTATTCATTTTGTATACATTTATCTATGTGCATCTGTCTCTCCTATCAGAATGTAAGTTCTTTGAGTGCAGGTATGGTTTTGCTTTTGTCTTTGGATTTTATGTATATATCACAGTGCCTGATTTCTAGCAGTCCTTAAAAACTGGGCACCACTTATTTGATTGATTTACTTACAATGCACAAGGTAGCATTAGTATATAGATCAATAGTCTATTCCTACCTAGTCTAGGTGAACAGGCAGACGAGGAGGAATAAACATAATCACAGAATTTAGGAATGACTGGATCCTGATGTTTTATTCAGTAGAACCCACAACTGAACAGGAATCTCCTCGACAATAGCTCAGATTAAGTTATTTGGTTTCTTCTTTAAAAATTCTCATCAAGGGAAACCCCTTTGCCATCTAAGGCTTGTTGCTGTTGTTTGGTTATCTGACTCTGTGACCTTATTTGGGTTTTCTTGGCAAAGTCATTGAAGTGGTTTTCCATTTCCTTCTCCAGCTAATTTTACATATGAGGAAACTGAGGCAAAGAGGATCAAGTGACTTGCCCAGGGTCACACTGCTAGTAAGTGTCTGGGGCCAGATTAGAATCCTGGAAGATACTGGTACTCTTATTCACTGTGACACGTACTTGCCTTTAAAGGCCAGCTTTCAGTATTTATAGATCATTCGTCTAGGAGGGACCTCAGAGGCCATCTACTCCAGCCTTGTCATTTTTCGGATGAGGGAACTGAGGCCTAGAGAGAGTTAAGTCACTTGCCCAAGGTCACATCTTTAATGAAGTACCAGAGGTGAGATTTGAACCCCCAAATTCTGACTCTACAGCCAATGTTCTTTTCACTACACTACAATGAAGTGCCATCATATGAGAAAAGTATCAAATTTCTTCTTGGTTCCAAGGGGCAGAACTAGGAAGAATGGGTGGAAATTGCAATGAGTAACAACATATGGGGAAATTTCCTAATTAAAACTGTCCAAAAATACATTGTGCTGCCTTGTGAAGTAATTGGTTCTTCCTCATTAAAGATCTTTCAGCAGATAACCACTTGCTGGGGATATTATAGAGGGAATTTCTGGCCAGGTACATGTTGGGCAAAATGTCCTGGAACTTTCCTTCCTACTTCAGAGTCTGGTATAACAGGGAATTCTCTTATTTGAAGGAGCACTTCTATGGACTTCATTTCTCTCCCAACTAGGAAGCCAAGACAAAATGTGCAAAGGGTCAAAGTAGCTCCCCATTGCTTCTAGGATCAAATATGGCTCCCCAGTTTAGTTTTTAAAGCTCTTCAAAAAAATCTTGTCTTCACCTCTTTTTTCAGACTTTCTCTACATCACTCCCTCTCCCACCCTCTTCAGTCTTGCCAAACTGGCCTATGATCTGTTCCTCACACACAACACAATGACCTCCATCTCCATATCCCTCCACTGGCCATTCTCTCTGACTGGAATGTACTCACTCCTTACTTCTGCCTTACAGAATTCCCTTCTTTCGAAAAAGCATCACCCTCTATGGGAAGCTCTTCCCTCCAATTTCTAATGCCCTTCCACTCTATCTTGTATTTTATTCACTTCATATTTATTCTGTATTTGCATGAGAACACATACACACATCTATATATGTGTACACATGTACATGTACACACACACACAGAGGTACATATACATAAATACTTGCTTCCCTGTTGGAAACTCCCCGTGATTGGGGATTGTCTCATTCCTTGTACTTGTATCCCCAGCACCTAGCACCTGGCACAAAAGAGGTTCTTATAAATGCTTGCTCTTGATTGAGCCATCCAAGTCATAATGGCTTCAAGATCTATTGGCTGATGATTCCAAAATCATCATGGAGACGTGGCCCAAAATCTCCCTCAGCAAGGGTTGTAGCTTCTGCTTCCCCAGTAGCCACAGTTACTGAAGACTCTCCCCAAAAGAAAATTCTTAACAACAAATTATCTGGACTGGTCAAACGTTTCAATATCAGAAAGAGATAGGTGGTTTTTTTTTTTAATCAATGGAAATGATTTTAAAGAACATACATTATCATCTCTCTTCTTTTTATAATTTTTTTCAATGCTAGCAAACTTTATTCATCAACAGCATGCAAGCATTAGTTTACATCAACTACTTATTCTTTTTTTTTCATTTTTAAAATAAAAAAAATGTTTAGTTCCAAATTTTACCCTGTCTTCTACTCCCTTTCCCACCCACTGAGAGGCAACAAATAAAATACTCATCACACATATAAAGTCAGCATAGCCATCTCTCTTTGCTGTACCTGAAGGAGCACTGGGCTCTTTCATCTGACCTCTCTCTATCTCTTAGGATGTGAACTACTTAACAATAGGGTTTCTCTGAGTTTTGTACTTGTATCCTCAGCACTTGCCACCATGCTTGTAACCTGCTTCCTATGCTTAATAAATAACTTTGATTCATTCTTCCCATTCTAAAATGTTATAAAGAACTGTGTTTTTATTTATTTATACATTACTGTTCCCTAAAAAAATTCCAATGCTAGCTTCCAAAAGTCTGGGTTCCTAGATTATTTCAAGAACAGTTTCCTCATTGTTGCATTACTTTTTAAAAATAATACTTAAAAAAAAATTTTCCAAACCCCTAAAAATAAAAAAAAAAAAAAAAAGAATACTAAATAGAAGATTGACCAAGTTTTGGAGATTAAATTTTCATTTCTGCTACTTTTAGAAGATGGACTCAAAATATCTTAAATTTTTTAGGAGTCTGAAAAGACTAAAACTAAGAAAAAAACCTCAGAAAATGAGCAAAGCTTTCAAATAATAGGAGATTATGGGGTGTCTAGGTGGCACAGTGAATAGAGCACTGGCCCTGGACACTTAACACTTACTAGCCACGTAACCTTGGGCAAGTCACTTAGCCCCAATTGCCCTGCCTTCCCCCCTCCACAAAAAGCAAAAACCAACCCAAACAAAAACTAAACCAACAAATCATAGGAGATTAGGTTTGAGCCCCTATTCTTAACACTGAAAATTCTATATCTCTATCCTTTTCTAATCATAATTTATATCTTTAATACCAGCCTGCAAGCTATTCAGGACCCCCATGTCTCTCCGCTGCTCTTTGGAGATCCACAGTTTTGATTCATTAGTGTTAGAATTCATATCCACTTGGGATCTGTTGAAAAAGATCACTGTTCAAAGATGTTTGGGGTGGTTGGTTTTATAGAACAGCTTGGGATAATTTAAAACATTGTGAAATTTGCCAAAGGAAATTCAGGCCACTTTGTTACTCCTAGACAGTTCTGGGCCCAGATACATAATGTCATGTGTTTGTATATATGTAATAGATATGTGTGTAGATGTATATAACACATACATCTAGACAGAGATATACATATACACAGACATTTATACAATGTACATGTTCATTATATATCAAACATTTGTATATATAGACAAATGGACATATATATATAGCCATGTATATATGAATACACATTTGTACATGTATACATTGATCTACATACATGTATTTATCACACATTTGCACATATAGCCAGCTGGAGAGTCAGACAGATAGACAGACTCAATGGCTTCTACATTCCAATTGCCTTTCACACCTGGACAAGAGGTACTCTTTATATTACATGGTTATTACTATTAGGCCAGACTCTTTAGAATGGTTATAAATTCAATAAGCAAACATTTATTGAGTAGCTATAACATGTAAGGGGAGATATAATATGAGATAGTTGATAGGGAGATAGCCTTAATGTCAGAAAAATCTAGAATTAAATCACTGACTATGGCCAGGGGCAGTCACCCCACTCTCTCAAGTGCCCAGTAGAAGGCTATAAATTCCAGGATAGCAGAGAGATTTTCCATATTGAGAGCTGGTCCCACTAAAAGAGTCAGCAATCTCGACTACAAAATAAAGGTGGGCATGACATTGTGCTATGTCCTTGGGATAGATAGAAAACAAACCGACACCTTACAAAAAGGAGATAATCTGTTGAGGCAGAACAGAGCAACAGCATGCAGACACAGGAGATGATTTCATAAGAAAGAGAACACTAACAAAGAGGTGTGTGCCCTGGAAGAGGACTGTGAGTGCAATCTTAAAGGATGCTTGACATCCTTGATGAAGCTCCACAGAGAAGCATCTCTAGACTCCAGGGGGTGATGCAATCACTGCAGTGTTTTCTATAAAGAGGATGTGGAGGGCTGTCCCTCTAAAAGCAATCCCTTTTTCAATTGGGTCTTATACTGGACATCCACCAAGACAGTGGAAAACACTTCTGACAATGATCCATCTTTCTGTTCTAAGTCTCTAGTTGTCCTGATCTATATCTGACCACCGAACCCAGATGGTTCTGCAGGAGAAAGTGAGGCTGGTGATTTTGTACAGCCCTGCCTCACTTAAATCAAATTCACTTACAAATCATGGTATCATCTTCCTGATGTCATGGTCCTCTTCAGGAACAAAGGACAAACCACAACCACATGAAAATGCATTCTCCTATAGAAAAGCACTAATAAAAGTCTGCTTGCTCCTTTTTTTTTTTGTCAAGAATATGTGTGTCTCAGTGTGTTCAAGTCATTCTCATAAAGATTTTGTAGGAGAAAATAGGTTTAGGTATCAATAGTTGGTGATATATTTTCTTTTTTTTTTTTAAAAGCAATCGGGGTTAAGCAACTTGCTCAAGGTTACATGGCCAGTTATTTCTGGGTGGGTGCTAAGTATCTGACCCCGGATTTGATCCCCAGGTCATCCAGACACTGGAGCCGGTGTTCTTACTTGCTGAGCCACCTGGCCACCCCTAAGCAACTGGGGTTAAGTGACTTGCTCAAGGTTACACGGCCAGGTGTTTCTGGGAGGGTGCTAAGTGTCTGAGCCCGGACTAGATCCCCAGGCCATCCCGACACTGGAGCCAGTGCTCTTACTGTGCTACCTGGGCGCCCTGATATATTCTTTCAATCACTTCTTGGAGAGGATGATAACTTCCAGAAGTTTTCCTAATTGTTCAACATCTTCTCTTCATGCAAATATCCTTAGAATGAATCTCTATGCTTTTAAAATTAATTCACTAATAGCATGAATGTTTTGTGCCTGCTTAGCCTGGCCTAGCTCTTCTTCCCATCTGTTTCCTTCTCTACTGTAATTTCCATTTCTTCACATAGTATCTCAGGAGGAGGTGTGATTCTACTGTCAATAACTAACAACAGTTCCTTACAGTGGTAATGACAAATTGGTTCCAATTTTGGTTACTGATTGTAATCAAAATCCAGTTTCATCTATAAATGTTCTTGCATTGATCTGGTTTAATTGTCATCACAGTAAGTTTGGATCCTTTTTTCCTCCTGGATATTTAAGAAATGAGTCCACTCAACAACTTACATATACCACTTTCTTCAAGGTTTTGCAAATGAGTTTTTATTCTCAACCAGTTTGGACTTTAGCTGCCATGTCTCTCTGTTTGGGAAAGAAGAACGAGTGTTTGCTGGTGGGGGTGTTTTGAAGCAAAGCCTTTCTCGACCCCCTAATTGTTAGTGTTGTCTCCCTTCTAAAATGACTGATGTGTTTACTGACTTATATACATAGTTGTATTCATTAGAATGCTAACTACTCCAGGCGACTGCTTTGCTCATTTTTAATTCATTACTTAAGTTGCTGCTGTTGTTATCTAGCTAGCACAGTGGAGAGAGAATTGGACCTGGAGTCAGGATGACCAGTGTTCACATTTGGCCTCAGACACTTCCAACTGTGTGACCCTGGGCAAGTCACCTAACCTCTGTTTGCCTCAGTTTCTTCATCTGTAAAATGGAGATAATGATATCTACCTCTCATAGTTGTGGGGAGCAAATGAGATAATAATTGTGAAACACTCTGCACGGTGCCTGACACATAAGCACTAGCTATAAATGTTAGCTATTGTCATCATCATCATCGTCCCCAGGGCCTAGCATAATAAACACTCAGAACATTTGCTGAATTGAATTTGAGGCCGCTTTCTGCCCCCTTGCTACTTCCCAACAATTAACTTTCTGTAGGAAATGGTGATGGTTCATGCTGATTTTTTTTGTTCACTTCCCATTTGAGGGGAAATGTCTAGAATGTTCATGCTGGAACTTTTGTCATTTCATGCCATATCATGCCATATCTCATCATCCCCTTCATTTATTTTCTTTTGGTGTTAATTTGGACCACAGTTCTACTCTAATCTGACTGCACAACTATTTAAAACAACTTCCTGTTGGGATACAGTTAGTTCATTTTTGTGATATTGTTTGATATTCTCTATATCTAGAATCATCCTGCTATCTTTTTTTTTTTTTTGCTGCTTTTTGGAGGGGGGGAAGGCAGGGCAGTTGGGGTTAAGTGACTTGCCCAAGGTCACACAGCTAGTAAGTGTTAAGGGTCTGAGGCCAGATTTGAACCCTGGTCCTCCTGACTCCAGGGCTGGTGCTCTGTTCACTGCACTGCCTACCTGCCCCTATCCTACTATTTTCTTGAAGAGTATCTGAAATGTCTGGGCTTCTAAGCAGTGTACACACCTTTGACCTCTTTCATTTTATAATCCTGAACCATCCTGTGCAATATATTTTTCACTGTTTTCCTTTATGCTCATCTTCGCATTAAAGATACTGAGTTTTAAGGCATCTACTAAGGAACTTTGGAGGATCTTGTCAAATTCTTCATAGACTTTCTCTAATTTTTGCCCCCTATTGGTATAGTCTGTAATTATCTTCAAGGTGGTCTTTTTAATTATGCTCTCATGAATGCTGCAAGGCAAGGTAGTCAGTGTTCCATTACATGACATTTCTTATAGCATTTGGGTTCATGGTGAAATCAACTCTGTGAAATCTGTTATCTGCCTGTGAAGCAGCCTGAACCTTACCTTCAACTGCCTTTATCCTCTGGTTTAAATCATAGCAAGAACATTAATGTTCTGGACCCTTAGTGATCCTACTAAATAAATCACCTAACTGGTCTATGCATATATCTATATTAATTACATATATATGTATATTTTACATATTATATATAGATATAATTAATTACAATATATATTAACTATTCATAAAGTCTGATGGAGCCATTGGATATTGGGAAGAAAGAAATGTGACCCAAGTTTTAATAATACAATTAATCATATTTTTAAAAAAAAAAAAGTGGCTATTACAAAGAAATTAAAGCTGAAGAAATAAAAGATGAAATTAAAAAAATAGATCATAAGATTATTCTCAAGAAGCATCAAAGCAAGAAAAAAAAACAACAGAGAAGTGGGCCCATAAACCAGCTATCTTATCAATAATATCTGCATTTATATTTTTCATCTTATATGGAAATACCAGGGAATAATGGATCAAATGAACATTTATTAAATATATAATGTATGTAGAGAAATGTGCTTAGGACTGGGTAGATACAAGATTTAGGTAAGAAGCAACATGCTCCCTCAAGCAGTTCATAGTCTTGTAAGTGCATACGAAACAAAAACAGATCATAATATCGTACAAGAAAGGCATGAGAGAGCTACCAAACAAATGCTATATGTGCTTTCCGGAAGAAGGTTTTTATTGACTTGGTGTACTTTAAAAACCATCTTATTAAATGGAGTGATAACAAAGTGAGGATCTAAGACAACTCCAAAAGACTCATGGTGGGAAACGCTATCCACATCCAGAGGAAGGGCTATGGTGTCTGAATGCGGATGGAAGCAGACTATTTACTCACGCTCCTTTTTTTTTTGTTTTGTTTTGTTCCTTCCTTCTCAAAATCTCTCTGATTGGTTCTAATTCTTTTTAACATGACTAATGTGAAAATGTTTAATATGAATGTTGATGTAGAGCCTTTATCAGACTGCACGCTCTCTTGGGTAAGGAAAGAAAATTTAGAACTCAAAATCTTATGGAAGTGAATATTGAAAACTAAAAATAAATTAATTAATTTAAAAAATAAAAGGAGAGATGAATCTTTTTCTTTCCCACCTGTCACTATAAAAATTATTCACTCACTATTCTTTTCTCTACTGTTTCCCCATCTAGTAATAAATGCTTTAAAGTTGTACATATGTACATACACATACCCATAAAAAAGTGTCCTTTTAATAATGAAAGGCTTATAAAAGTTATAAGATACAGGAACCATGGCTAACTGAAAGAAAAATTGGTTCTACAGTAAGAAATGTTTTGTCATACAGTTGGGCCTGACTCTTCATGACTCCATTTGGGGTTTTCTTGGCAAAGACACTGGAGTGGTTTGCCATTTCCTTCTCTAGCTCATTTTATAGATGAGGAAACTGAGGCAAACAAGGTTAAGTGAATTGCCCAGGGTCACACAGCTAGTTAGTGTCTGAGGCTGAATTTGTACTCATGAAGATAAGTCTTCCTTACTCCAGGTCTGGCAGTCTATCCACTGTGCCACCTAGCTGCTCCTCTGAACTCTCTGATGGGTCCAAATCCCATCTCTGATTTTACTACCTGTGTGACCCCGGTTAAAACATTTAACTTCTCTGTAAAGAAACTTATCTGTAAAATGAGACAGTTGGATCCAATGGTCTGAGAGGTCTCTCTCAGTTCTAAAAATACAATCACATATAAAAAAAATCAATACTCCTTAAATATTACTTCCATATTTAAGAGAATGCCTAGACTAGGTCTTGAATATGCCAGAGCTTGTTGATTTAGATTCAGACAGAATAAAATCCTGAAGGGAAAAGAACACTGTATTTGTAGTCAACACTGTATTTGTAGTCAGAAAACCTTAATTCCAATTTTAGCTCTACTTCTCACTATTTGTGTGAGCTAAGGGCAAGCCAACTTGATTTCCTGGACCATGGTTTTCTAATTTGTATAATGAAAGGGTTGAACTAAAAAAAGATTTAGTGCCGGAGGAAACCTCAAATATCATCCAGTCCAAATTTCTCATTTTCTAAATGGAAACTGAGGCCTCAAGGTGAAGTGACTAATGCCAGAGATACTAAATAGCAGAGTTGGGCTACAAATCCTCTAATTATGTGGCTTTTGCCACCAAATTATCTGTCTGATGTCCCTTGTACTAAATGCAAGGGCTTTAGATCAAGCCCTTAAGAATAAATGAGCTTGGGACTATTTATTTAATTGCAATAAAGACAGAAGTCCTTCCTACTCTGAAAATAGACCACCAGCTGTGTATCCAGTGAAATAATACAAACAGGCAACCCAAGGATTATTACTATGACAATGAGGACTGGAACACAGAAAGTTACAATCTCTTGTATATTTTACCTTTGTGCATGTTGGTGAGTTTTACTGAGAGATGTCTCTGGATTGGCAGTTCAGTTGTCTGTAGATTTTTAGATCACTGGTCTACAAAGGGCATTGAAAGCTCAATCTGGGCTCCATTAGTCGCAGACTAATGAACAAATGAAGAAAGCACATTCTACAGAGCAAGGCAACGCTTCTTTGATGCTTAACACTTCACACCAATGATCTTACACCTGCTCATTCTATATAATGGACAGAACTGATGTGCTTCACATATTCTAATATAAAGTTAATTTGTTTGGCAAAATTGTGGCTTTATTTTTGTTTTTGTTGTCAGCAGACTGCTGCTGAATCTTTAGAAAGTGCAGTGGCCATGATGATGTGGAAGGAATGGGGATTCTTCTCCCCCATATTCTAAACCAATTATATTGGTTCCCTTTTTTATTAAGAAAAGATCAAAATATAAGAATAACTGTGCTTTTTCCCTTTAAAATAAAAAAAATAAAGATGGTAAAAAGATGACAGCCTGAAAATGATCTTCACCACAGGCACCCCTGCCCCAACCACCCCTGTTAAAATAAACATATGAGGCAGCTCTGTCCATCCACAATGAGAGCCTGTGTATAGGTTTTTGTTTCAAAGACATAATGTAGCTGTAGCAGGGAACACTCTTGATCTAAATGAGAGGGGCAGAGGCTTGTGGAATTGCCAGTTATTAACTAGAAAATGTTCCAACAACACCGCAAAGTCAACTTTCTCAAAAACAACAACAAAAAAAAACATTTAAAAACGTATAAATTGGCAAATATGTCAAATATTTCTATCTCGGCAGAAAACTAGATATGGAAGATAAAACTGCTTCAGTCAGCATCAATACATGAAAAAACAAAGCCTGTGCTACTTAAAATTAAATACACACAACAGAAATGACACTGAGCTAGGGATGTGAGAGGCCATGAAAAGTTAGAGGATTTGATGACTAAGCCAGCTCCAATTACTGAAATCATAGCTTATATTGGCAGGCCACAGTGGCTCCTTATACTAATCCAGCCCTTTTTATACGTTCTCCCCTATTTCTAGAGCTCCATTTTCTGGCTGGGTTTTGAAATTATAGTAGTTCAACAGTACATGGAACTGGGCAGCCTGAAAAGAAAACTTAGTATGTTATGTTAACATAACAGTCCAAATTATTTGTAACTAGGAAAGGAACTGTCCACATAATGAGTTGTTTTTTTTTAAGAAAGCAGTGGAAAGTTTATTTTTTCCCTTTGCTTTACATTTTAGGTTCGATAGGAAAAGGGCATTGCATAAATCTGTAATATTGATAAAAATAAATGCTTTATCTGCAAAGCCTATTACAAGAGATTTCAAGGTATTTTACATGCAAACCTAAGTGTATATTTATGTATTTACAATTCCCCTAATTTATTTTAGATCAATATTCTTAATTATATTTTACAAGTTGCTTTTTCTAACACAGGCACACAAATTAGTAAAAATACTCATAGAAAGAAAACTGTCCAGGGGACTGAGCAAACATGCAAACATACACAAACACACATACAGACTTTTAACACCATTTGTTAAAAATTAAGTCAACTTCTAAAGAGTGATTTAAGACCTAATTTAAACCTTAATTATCTAATCAATTTCTGTGCTTCAAAGCAAACAAAAAACCCCAAAAAAGACAACGCAGTCCAACAATGTCATTTTGTAGATGAGGACAACTGAGGCAGAATCTAAGTGACTAAAATTAGATTTTACATGTAATGTTTTAAATCCTGAGTTGTTTTTAAAGAACATATTTTCTTTCCTTCCTTCCTTCCTTCCTTCCTTCCTTCCTTCCTTCCTTCCTTCCTTCCTTCCCTCCCTCCCTCCCTTCCTTCCATTCCCTTTTTAAGGGCAGCTAGGTTGTAGCTAGGAGACGCAATACATGGAGTGCCAGTCCTAGTGTAATTTTAAAACCTAGCAGAAACCAGAGGACCTGAATTCAAATCAAACCTCAGACAACTTACTACTGGGTGACCCTGGGGGCAAGTCACTTAACTATGCCTCAGTTCCTAAAAATGAGCAAGAGAAGGAAATGGCAAACCACTCCAGTATCTTTGCCAAGGAAACCCCAAATAGGGTCATGAAGAGTAGGACATGACCAAAAATGACTGAACATCACACATGCCTTTTTAAACATGTCTTTTTCTGTGAAATAGAATGGAACAGCAAGTTTTATTTTGAAATGAGAAATGACAAAACTTTTAGCACCCAGTCTAAATCTGGACATCAGATTCTATGCTAAAATGCCAGTTTCAAAGATGATGCACTAACTCAATTTTTGGGCACAGAAACTTGCTATGATTTTTAAGTTGTCTTTTGATATTAAAAAGTGTAAACCCTTATAAAGAGGCAAAGCCTAAATATAGTCCATATCAAAAGTCAGAAAGTCACCCAGAGTCACTAAATCTTTGTTTTAAATATGAAGACTAAGAGAATAATGAAAAAAAAAAAGCAATCAAAGATTTTAAGAAGAAAACATCTTTATCTGACTGATATACTTTAGATAAACTGTAGGCAAATAAAACCGAGAAAAGTCAAAACAGAAAGCCCACATTCACCTTACCCATGTGGTAGTCTTTGTATTATGATCAATGAAGAATGGACGGCCATTGGGAGCTATCCGCATTTCCCAGCCAGGTGGCAGGAAGCTCTGTGTAACTTTGTGCTGTGGTTTTGGAGAGTTGTAAGGTGATGGCTGTGGGGATTGCGGATTGGAAAGGGTGTCCTTCACAGCTCGACGTATGGGTGAATCTTTCGCACCCTATGGAATAATGATACCCATTAGAACTCTTCCATTGCCATTTTAGATAAGCCCAAGCAGGCTTATGGAAAGCTTCTCACTGGAGAAGAATAAGAAGTAGGCATTTACTTTTAAATAATACTTATTCCTATCTATACATTTGCTTTAATTCACTTTTTTAATCTCACTTAAGTATTTCTGTTAGTTTAGTATTCCTCCATGGCTATCAACAAATGCTTCCAAATATAAACTGCAACAATCAGCTATTTAGCACAAATGAAACATAGGGTTTTGTGCTAAGCTCAGAGAGGATTTCACAGACCACCAAGAATGTTGGTTCCTGCCCTTAAGAGCTCACAATCTAATGGGGAAGGTGCTTATAATCTTTACAGTGACAAAATGTAAAGCTTGTTTACTGGAGGAAAAGTCTTGTGACTTTTGTGCAACACAGAGACATGAACTTTAAGAATTAAGCTCTACCTTTGAGGAAGCTTGTTCTATTATACGATGTGCCCTGTCTGTATACATTTTAAACATGAGGCATTCAGAATCCCCTGAATTTAAGTGATACACAATTACTCTCCCAATACTGTAACCACTCAATGCCTTGAAAGGATTGCTTTTCCACTCACTTATTTGCTTATGACAATCATGATACTTAAGAAACAATGTTGTAAACAACACAAATGAAAGCACAAGCTGAATGCCCAGCCATGATTTGTAGACTACATGAACAACCCATACCTATGCCAGAATCTTTGCTTGAAAAACATGAAGGCAGATACAATGACAATCCCAGTGTTTCCTAACAATGAAAGCAAAAGCCACATTGTAAAGCTCAGACAGAAGCCTTGGAAGGTTTATAAAATAAAATTAGGTGAGAGTCCACAGTAATGATGGCAGAAGTCCCAACCAAGATGGAATAACTCACAACTCACCAAGAGCCCAGCAAAATGAGTGTGGGAATTAAGTGAAAGGAATCAAAGAATGTTGCTAGGCAAAACAGAGAAGCATGTAGAAAAGCTGCCAGAAGAACACCTTTGCTATAAAGGGAAACAACAGACCATGGAGAAAGGAAGAAGGGGGCTGCCAAACTGGAGTCAGACTTAAGAGACAAGAGAAAGAGGGAGAGAGAAGTCACGGGATAGAAGTGATCCTTGGTTAGATGAGACAGACTTCTCACCTCCAGCGGCGCAGATAAAGTTACTGTGGGCGAACTGAGGCTACGAGGCCGGCGGATCTGGGGCTCGCTTAGATGGTTGTTACTGCTGGAAGCTGATCCAGAGGCACCGTCTTCTGCAAGCTAGTTTAGAGGCAAAGACAAGTTAGCTAAATGTGAGCATCTTCTTCTGTCTCTGATTAGGCTGTGCAACCCCCAAACAATAACAACAACAAAGTTTGGCTTATTTAAGTCTTAGAGGAAATCATTAAACATAGTAATATTGGGGACAAGGGGCAGGGAAATACTGTTAAGGGGAAGAAAAATGAATCATTCCCCCAGAATCAAAACTATCTTCAGGCACCAGAAAAAAGATGTTAGTAACACATTATAACAGACTATTATTATTATTTTGGAAATCTTATTTATTTAACATTCTAAAAATAAACCCAATTATATTTCATCTTGGGCACCAAAGAAGAAATGTGTCTGCAGGTAAATTCTGTACTCAACTCCATACCATACTTGGTGGAATATACATTTTCTTCATGATCTTTTAGTAGAATGGATGAATTTTGAAAAACAATAAAATGGGCCACATTTTCAAATTCTACTGCCTGCCGCTATAATTTGGACAGAGTCTTCCTACCTGCATAATGGGCCGAGTCCAAGTTGTAGTTCGATTGTTATGATTGACATAGTATGTGCGTCCCTTAGCATCTTTCCTTTCTTCCCAGCCTGAAGGAAGGCCCGGCGTAGTATGTACGTAGGCCACTGATGGCTGTTTATGCAAGAAACTGGCATTATTTTATGCTTTTCAATAATTCTGTGAACAGCTTTATAACGTCATTTTCACCTTGAGAATCCTTTCCCTTTAACACAGCATATTAATGTTATTTTTAGGAAAAAAAAAACAGGAGCACATTTAAAAGGGATTATCTTCAAAATGTAAAACTTCCAGTCACTTATCCTTAGGTATGCAACGTCACTACATACAATTACAGGAATCAAGTACAAGAATGACATAGTGTGTAAGCCCTAAAATCTATTGAATCTACAGAGCCACTGCTCTGGAAATGATAATAATAAGAGACTGCTTGGTCCTAAAAGTCTATTGAGGTCATGAATATTTTAGATTTAATTTAAAATTTATTATTTTATAATAATAATAAAAATTATAATAAATTATTAAATAATAATTTAATTCTAATAAAATTTAAATGTCATCTTTCATTAAAGCAATGCCTTAGTGTCTGACTAGTTCTACTTTAAAGAATATATTTCCCCAGATAACTGCAATAGGGATGCTCCCATAGTCCTTCTCAAATTAACCCTAAATTCTACCTTCTGAACATCCTAATACACAAAACCTTTTAGAGAAAAGAAAGTATTTATTTAATAAAAAGAGGCTCATTTTCCAATTCTTTGTTATAATAAAAAAAATGCCACTACAAACATTTTGGTATATGTAAGACCTTTATATGTCTGTCTTTTCCTTTCTTGAGACATATATGCCTGGCCATGGGATCTGAGTCAAAGGGTCTGGAATTTTTAATCATTTATTAGCGTGGTTCCTTCCAACTTCCTTCCACCAACAAGCTACTAGCGTGTTTGTCTTTTGTTAGCCCCTCCAACCCTGACTACATTCTAAGGTTTTTTTTTTCAAGGATTATACACAGTGACAAATATATAAGCAAGGTTGAAAAAGAGCAGAAAAAGGTTTCTCTACTAGGATTCATATTTCTCAAGGTTTGATGCCGCCACAGGCTGAAAATTATTTAGGAGTTTGAGAAGAAGGAATCTGAATAGAGCTTTTCTCTTTAAATCCATGACTCTACATGTGAAGAATGTATCCTATATAAGTTACTTTAGTCCTCTTATCTAGGAGGACAGGGTAGCATTGTGTGTTATTTAGAAAAAAAGTACATAAAAAGTTTTGGAAGGTTCAGCAGGTCTGAAGACCAAAATGACACCTGTAATATTTTATATGTAAAGCTGAAAGAAGATATTGACCTTCTTTCATGATTATTTTCCTTAATTAGGGACTCCTCTTGGACCACCATTTACTTGAATAGATGCTGTTATGATCTCTTTATTCACATATTTGTATCTGAGGGACTTATGTGAACTGATGCAGAGTGAAATAAGCAGGACCAAGAGCAAAATTTAACAGGAACAACAATATTATAAAGACAAACAAGTAGTAAAGACTTAATAACTCTGAACCGTGCAATGACTAAGATTCTGGAAGGCCAATAATGAAGCATCCTACTTGATTTCTGACACAAAGGTGGTGGGCTCATGATACAGAGCGGCACATAAAATTTTGGACATGGTCGTTATGGGAATGTTTTGCTTGACTGTGCTTATTTGTTTTAAGGTTTTTCTGCTTTTTAATGGGTATGGGGGTATAAGAGAAGGGGGAGAGAAAATAAATGCTTTTTAACATTAAAAGGAAAAAGAATAAAAGGTATTCGTAACTCAAGTTCTTTCTTTGATAACTCTAATCTCTTTTGCTTTGCGATTAAGTTTAGCATCTAAAAACCTTGGCAAAACAGGACACAGAAAGCTGGTGTCATGTGGGTGGGTGACTGGAGTGTAATTGCTGGAAATAGCATCCTATTAAAATGGGGTTCTGCCACGTAACTTGGGCAACACTTTACAAGAGGTCAAAGATTTCACTTCATGTACTATACAGTATGTTCCAGATGGGAATTAATCTGCTCCATGGGGCAGCTAACACATGGTATAAAGATCTGGTGAAAACTATTTTGACGATGATAAGAGCAATGATATTGTATGAAAATGAAGAGTATCCATATAAACTTTATCCTCTGTCACCTGTTGAAAACCATTAAGTGATAAACCTTTAAAATTAACTGCCCTGTTCTCTAGTCCTGTCAGAAACTGTTGGGAGAAAAAGGGATTCAATCCAAAAGGAGAACTCTTGCAGACCACAGCAAATTTTGATCTTGGAAGTTCTTCTTAAAAAAGGGCAATACACATAATGAAGGGGATCAGTAGATGTGATTCTTGTAACCTATGGCAGCCCTGCTGGTTTTTTTCAGTGGGGATATGAATTTGAATGTATTCTGACTTAATTAAGTCCATGGAATATACAGGTGGCAGAGTCTTAACCTACTGGATCAATCACACTGAAAATGTTCTTAACTAGATGGACTAAAGAAAAACTGGCTGAGTCACACTGATGAAATTATTGTTGACTGGGCATGTTTTCCTCTATAGCACTGCAAGGAAAGGCAATGCGACATGCCCTCATAAAACTCTTTCTGAATTGTGAGGGAGTTTTTCTAGTCCTTTTGATAGCCTGGCAAGGATATGTGAGCATTTAAGATGAAAGATTTAGAGGTGGGAGGACCTTTGATGCCACTGAATCCATCCCCTCATTCATTTTACAGATGAAGAAACTAAAAGAGAAGAAGTGATATGCCTCTAGTCACAAAGGATCCATTAAACGATTACTGAAAGTTACAAGGAGTTTGTCAGTGAAATTGCACAAAAGTAAAATATCTTGAATAACTTGGGCAGGTTTAACAACTACTAAGAGTTCAAAAGGCTTTGAGATTAACAGAGTGCTTTGGGCGCCCCGACCCCGTAAGGCTAAGCAGCCTGAATATAATCATCTCCATTTTATAGATGAGATGAACTGGCTTACCCACAGTCACATGCTCAGCGAGTCTCAGAGCCCAGATTCTGAGACTCCAGGACAAGTACCCATTTAATGACACAAGACTGACTTCATCAGAACTGGAAGCTGAATTAGGATGCCTTGTTCAGTGATCTAGACACAAGACTAGCTAACAGGACAATCTTACGGACTTTCTCCCCCTGACTATGGGAGAATAATAAATAATAACTCGTGCTTATGTAGTGTTCTAAAGTGTATGAAATCAAAAGATGGTTGGAAACATTGACCTTTAATGCTCAATATTCCTAATGATGTGAAATGAAGCTGGTGAGCCTAATTCCTTTAAATTAAATGATTTTCCTGAAATAGTTGGCTCTCTTTGAAGATGGTTAATCTATGATGCCAACCCAGGACACAAACCCACATTATACTCTCCCTACAAGGTAGCAATAAGAATGCACGATTCAGATTTTAAACAAAGCCAGGAAAGGTAAAATAAGTGCAAGTAGAGTTACCATCATTTGATGGCATGATTACTAATGTTTCATCTTTCTGTTGTTCATAAGTTACTTCCCAAAATGGTCATTGAGAAGGAAGTTAACAATTGCTAACAGGTTTTAATATAGTATTTCACAATTTTTCTGCCTCTGAGGCTGAACATTTACTGTTGTGCCTGATGATGTCACATATCCATCCATTATAATTGCATAATAGTTGAATTTAGGTAAAATGAAAAAATTAATTGATATAAAACAATAACAGCTACAATACGCTCCCAAAATAAGATATTGACATAATGGAAAGGATGTTGAAAGAGTGTGAACACTGGCCCAGGTTTTGATCATGCTCTTAGGGGTCAGTGTGATTAAGGTCTTGGGACCTTAATTTCTTCATTTGTAGAATGATGGGATTAGATGAGTTGATCATTATTCATATTTTTAAATTTAAAAGTCTGAGGTGCATACTTGACCACATCAGAAATTTTTCAAGATTGTATGTGTGCACACAACAGCACAATGTTATATTGCTGGCATCCAAGTCAATTCTACCATCTTATACATGCACAGCAGGATAAAATACCTATCTGTCTCTCTCTCTTATATAGTGCCATGCTGTAATAATATTACTAACCATGGTATAATAATAATAGAAATGCTCATTTATAGAGCGCAGTAAGGTTGATGACATACTTTACATATATTTTCTCCTGTGCTTCTCACAAAATCCCTGTGTACAGGTGCTATTATTATGCCTATTTTATGTATAAAGATGCTGAGGCTGAGGGAGGTTACTTACTCAGGGTCTCAGAGCCAGTTAATGTCTGGAGCAAGATCTGAACTAAAGTCTTCCTGACTCCAATTGTCCTCTGTCCACAATGACATGCCATTTCTCTAGACAAGAAGTTAAAAGACCTGGGATCTGCACCCATTTTCACCAATTTAACAGTGTCACCAGGGTCAAGTGACAGCTTTAAACTTCTTTGAAATTCAATTAGCTGATGTGAACAAAACAAACACAAGCACGAGGGAAATAATACCTTTAATCACTTCCTCAGAGTGGGGCGAGTCTGCGCCATAAGCTAAGGGATGCAGTGCGGCACTAGGGCACTAGGAGCGAGGGAAACCTGAGTCAAAATGCAGCCTTAGCCACTTTCTAGTGTGTGACTCTGGGTAAGTCACTTAATGTCTGTTTATCTCAGTTTCCTCAACTGTGAAATGCAGACAAGACTCCCTACTTCTTAGGGCTATTGTGAGGGTCGACTGAGATAATATTTATAAAACGTCAGATAAGAAGTGGAAATTGCTGGCTGATGCCAATTTTCATTAAAATTATTTCAAAATGTCATTCAAAGTCAATCTGAACTACATAGCTAAAGTCATTCCAAGATACAGCATGCAAACTGGGCATGATTTACCCCAGGAAAACCAGGATCAATTGTAAGAAGAAAACTCACTCTCACACTCTCACTCACTCTCTCTCTCTCTCTCTCTCTCTCTCTCTCTCTCTCTGTCTCTCTCTCTGTCTCTCTCTCTCTCTCTCTCTCTGTCTCTCTCTCTCTCTCTCTCTCTGTCTCTCTCTCTCTCTCTCTCTCTCTCTCTCTCTCTCTCTCTCTCTCTCTCTCTCCCCACCTTCTACTTCACATGATAAAGATCTCTCCAAAATGGTTTGCAACTTGATACCATAAAATATTTTGATTTTACTGACAATTTTCTTGCAAATGGAGTTTTACATATAAACATTTCAACTTGACCATTTTTCAAATTATTAACATCCCGTAGGTAAAACTAATTTGTATTCCTCAAATATACAACTTAAGGCAAAAAAACTCTTCTAGAGAAATATGAGGTGATAAAAGGATTTGACTCAGACATTTGCAGAGAGAGAAACTGATGTGGATAAGAGCTCACCATATAAGTTCTGATCCCATATTTATAATTCCATTGATGAATTATTAAATCAATATATATTGACTAAATGCACAGAGTAATTC
Organism: Petaurus breviceps papuanus; assembly: GCF_028583685.1. Lineage (NCBI taxonomy): Eukaryota > Metazoa > Chordata > Mammalia > Diprotodontia > Petauridae > Petaurus > Petaurus breviceps. Next base: position 5,137,204 of record NW_027185665.1, read on the forward strand.
CAGGTAATAGATTAGATTGGAATTATAAGAAAAAGGAAAAAGACATCCAACAACAACAAAAAAAAGCATAACAGATAAAGATGGTAAATGGTCATTTTTAAAAACAGTGAGAGTAACTGCATGGAAAGGTAACAAAAATTCCTAGCATCACAGTACCTTCTATTTTCCTAAAGATAGAATAGGGTATTTAACCAATCAAAGGGTTAAAATAAGAAGTGTATGCATTTTAAGAACACCCTGAAGTCAATGTCGTTTAAAAAGGAGAAAGAAAATCAACCCTCATATAAAATGTTAAAACCAACCCGAATAGACTCGTAGCTAGTATCTGATAAAGAAGAGCATTACCGTAGGTTCTTCACCACCAGTGACAGTTGACGAACGGGCTCTCCTAGTTGGGGCACTCTGCTGTTAAATCATAGTTTAAGTCAGTTAAAAATATTCAGGTAGGGAATTCTCATATTCCATGAATCAGGAATCACAGCTACGTGTGGGTCATTGAAAGTTAACCCCCGAGATCAGAATCCTGTTAAATCAATCCAGTCCGGAAGCAAAACCAAGCTAGCAATCACTGATAATTAGTGGAGAAAGGAATGTGAATTTTTTCCTCTTTAAATTACCAAAAAAAACCTTATTAGTAAATAACAAAGAACTAAGAAGATAGTGTTTTTGATGTGATGAATAAATTCCCAACTGACAACTCCATCAGAATGAAAGTTTCATTTTTCTCTTTAAACAAACAACTATAAGAATTTTTTTTCTTTAAAAACAACTACCACCAAAGAATTCTTCTTTGACATTCTTAGTCCCCACAGGGAAGAATTAAAGAATTCTTGGTTCGGACATCAGTATTTGGCCACTGATGATCAGTGAGTACAAAGCTTGAGAAAGCCAGAGAAGAGTGTTGAGTATATGGGTGTCCTTGAAGTCCCCAAACAGCAGCTTTCAGGAAGGTGAAGCTTTTCAAAAATAACATATACTTTGATCTTACAACAGAAAAAGAAGCAGCGTTAATTCGTTAAGGAGAATCAAAGGATTATTTGGTTGAAAGGAACCCCAAGAGTTCATCAAAGTTCACTGAGACAGGTCTATACCCAAATCATACCAGAAAGACATTTGTCTGCTCTGTATTCTTAACAATCTCATTATCCACCACCAAATGAGGTTTAAGCCACTAGTTAATATGCTATTATGGCCATTCATTTCACTGGATCAGTATTTCATTGTGTGTGTGTGTGTGTGAACTCTAGACTCAAAAATCAATTAAATAAATATAGTGAACAAAAGTTTAATTGTATGGAATCAATTATAGGTCAGTAAAGAATAGGGAACAGAGGTTAATAATTTCTGAAGAAGAGTGCAGATTACCAGTTAGGAGATATGAAGAGTGAAACCAATTATTTGTTATTCTAGTGAATGGACTACTTCGAAAACATTTCTAATTAATTCCATTAAAAAATGCATGTCAATAGAAGACATTCTTTATAGATTTGGAAAATACAATTGCTCATATTTCTATATCATGGCTCATTCAAGTTTAATAAAATCAGAAGATAATAGTGTTTTGTTTGTTTGATTGGTTTACAAAACAAATTTTCTAACGGCCAAATCACAAATTAAAAAGGTTAAATTTTAACTTCAGCAGAAGAAATCTGCATGTACCTGTCATTTTCATGCTTACTCAAAATACCTCCCCAAGACAATTTAAGTATAAATATATATATAATAAACACACACATGCTAATTCTACTTCAATCATATGCAAAACAACTTTTATTAAGCACCTACTATATGAAGATACTGGTGCTAGACACTGGAGTTACAAAGGCAAAAAATGTATTCATTTAAATTTGTCAAAAATAATGAGTCAAATGGTAATTTATGGTCAATTGTTTGGTCCAGGATAACTTCCTTGAGATGGTTCGTGGACTTTATTGGATAATGAGAAAAGACAGTCTAAGCCACTGCTAATTTTCAAAGAAAGTGTTATTGAAGATCCTGGTTAAAAAAATTCAGATAATGGATGTAATTTTTTGGAAAGGGAACACAGAAATTGTTATATAACAATGCCTATTCAGAATACATGTTCACATGAGCATATCCCCTCTTCCATATCTATTTTTTTTTTTTTTGCTTTTTGGAGGGCAATTGGGGTTAAGTGACTTGCCCAAGGTCATATGGCTATTTTTTGTGTTGAGAGTCTGAGGCCACATTTGAACTCAGGTCCTCCCGACTCCAGGGCCTCTATTCACTGCGCCACCTAGCCACCCCATTCTATATATTTATATATATATTTTATTAATCTAAGTAACTCTTTAAAACTAAAAGAAATTATTAACGTGCATTGCCAGCAAATTACTTCTTGGCAAAAACTATAAGCAGATGAATAAGAATTGGTATTGAGTTGGGCTAACAGGATCATGAGCTTTTAGTGTTGAGATCATTTATTCCAAATGTTTCTCCTTAATGATGAGGTAGTTTGAAGGGGAGTTGATGTGCCCCTCACATATGACTATAATCAAGGAAAACCAGGCTTCCGTATTTTGGTGACAGATGGGGCTGTGAATTTTTTCTTTTCTTTTTCAAAAATGTGGATATCCATAGTTGGTTAAGAATATCTATCTGCCCAGGAAAAACTGCTTTTTTGTATCTAAGGGAGGATTTCATATGTTATAATTTATCATCTAACAACTAAAAATTAGCTTTAAGTTTACCGGTGGTAGATGAGATTGTTCAGCAACTCCATCTGTCACGCTGCAGGACCTCAGTCTTGAAGAAGGTTCTCTTTGCTGGAAGAATAAGAAAAAATATAAGCTGTCAAGTTCATGAATTAAAAAAAAAATTTGATCAATTAAAAAAATCATTCAATCCATTCACTGAAAGCAGAATGAATTGTTTTTCTTTACACTACTTTTCTGCTACTACTATAGCATGAAGGATAGTCAAGAACAAACCATCATCTTTCCAAGAAAAATATTTAAAATAAAATCACCTTCTGTTTTTAGTTCTCAATATTTTTATCCAGATGGTCTCATGCTTGGGCCCTAGTTAGAATTAACTACAAAAAGTAGGAAAAAGAATCCAAGAAATAAAAGGACAATAAATATGGTCACATTTGCATTTCAGTCCTACATTTAAAACTAACTTGAAAAGCAAGTAGAACACTATTGTAGTATGCAAACTCTTCAGGGAAGGTAGAAACCATAATGATAAAGGAAAGAGAAAGGAAATGAGAAAGAAAACAGTGATGTATGATAATGAATAACATTCAATGAATGCCTACAATACATAAAGCACTGGACAAAACAAAGAGTTAATTTTAATCTTGGTGAAGAGGGACACGCATAACTTTATCTTAACTTTCACAAATCAAGAATTCTTAAACCCAGCCTCTGAGGAAAATTCAGTAAATCTCAGGAAAAAAAAAAGAAAAGAGAAAAAAAAACTAAAAATGATATGGAAAATGTTGCCTATGCTTGAAAATTTGCCATGAAGTGTTCTGTTCATAAGGTCAGATAATTTAAAATGGCAAAAGAAATACTAACCAAATCACATGGCCAATGAATATATGAATCTCTTGTATTCATAGAATATAGATTTCAATAGATGACCACTTAAACAGTGACAAGCAATGTTTGTAGATTTGTGTGTGTGAGATATTTAAGTATAATGTACATATACATCAGTCATCAAGGAGCTATAATTTCATCAATGTAGGAATACCTTCCAACAATGCAGATCTTAATCTGTCTATAAATTAGGAGATAAATCCTATTGAGTAGCTTGAGGATCAGAGGTTACACATATGGCTAATTAGGGTCAAAAGTAGAATTTGACTCCAAGACTTCCTTGTTCAAAAGCTAGCAGTCTGTTCGCTTTGCCATGTTGACTGTGTGCATATGTCATATTTTATTCATTTTTATTTCCCTCATTTAATTCCTGCTCTCATCTATTTCATCATGGTATGGATGCAACCTTAGGTTATCAAATGCAAGACCAGTAGAAAGGAAAATCTACTAAGCTCTACCAAGCTATGAGTCTTTGACGACAGTGATAATGGGCCCTTTCATCCAAGGGTAGATCCATTACCTGGAGATTTAACACCAAGGGAGGAATTCCACTGGTCATAGCACACTTACAAGACTCTATGAAGAAGAGCTCATGATTCACCTTTTTGGAAGACGTTTCTTTAAAGTAATGATGCATATTCACTACCCACTTTTTACCTAGTGTCATCTTGGTTTTGTTCATTCCTTCCATATGGAAATAACTTAACTGCAGATGTAGAACACTCAAAACTTTTATAATTATGAATAAGTCTCTACGAAGGTAAATTTTTCATGGGGATGCATCAGGATATAGATTTCTGAGTAAATGCCATTCAAATATCCCTGGAACACGGATTGAAATAAAATGGCATCAGAATAGTAGGCAAGTTAGAAAAGGTGGGTCTGCATATCTTTTTTCCTAGAAGCTCTTCTTTTGAGGAAATGATTTTATCATATTTGAAGAGATTATTTTAAAGTGGCAATATGGCAGCACTAAATCTAACGAATATTTTATCATATAAGTAAATGCAATTATTGTTTTTAATTTAATCAGTAAGGACTGCTATTTTAACATTAACTACATAAAATTATTATTGTGCTTGCATTAGGTACAATAAAGGTAATTAGCTACTGCAGATTCTTTGTAAAAGACTGGGCATTTCTATCATTTATAGGCCCTAATGTATGGTTTGATCACTTATTTTGTTTCCATAACAACAATATTCAATTTCATTTGTGTTTCTAAGCTATGCAATATCTCTTTCCCTCTCCCTCTGGCACTAAATTTTAATTTGTATTTTTCTTTCTCAATGGCATTTCTCTTTTTATAAAAACAGTCATAATTTCAATATGAAACTACATTAAGATTAATTTTAGCTCATTAACTGGGGGAGGGCAAGTTTTTAAAAAAAATTGTCCATATTAAAGATTTTATTTATGAGTATCAGTATTGCACCTACATTTTTATACAGCCTTCCTCCACTGTAAATTAGATGCTATGTTGATAATGGGTTCTTTGGCTAAAATAATACTTTCTCAAATACCCTTTCCAGTGGACATCCTGTCATTGTTTGCAAGAGTGCATCTTCATTCTTCATTACGTTACACTGGGGCTGCACTTGTTCTCATTTTTAAAGGTAAGTAGTTGCTTATTGTAGGATTTTCTGAATATACTGTCGGATCACACAATTTAACGACCCCATATTGTGATTTCCCCTGCTTCTTCTGCTTCTCCCCTCTAGGACCAGCACCACCCAAAATTCATGGACTTTTGTGAACCCTGTATCTTCTGTTGCCAAAATGCTCTTAGTAGTGTCCTAGAAGACAATTCCCCAAGGAATTTAAACTTTTGGGAAAGAGAAGTCACTTTTCTCTCTACATTTGCCCTAAGTGACCTCTTCCAACCTTCTCCTGGTTGGATACCATTCTTACTTTATGTGAATGTCTCATAACCCATCATTTCCGGCACTAACCTTTATTTTGAGCTCTAGACTCATATTCTCAACTGCTCACTAAACTGGGATGCCCTACTGACATTACAAATTCATCATGTCCAAAACAGCCCTCAACTTGTCAAAGCCTATTCCTCCTTTTGACTTCCCCGTTTCAATTAATAGCACCACCATCTTTTCCAGATAGCAGATGTCAACTATCACGGTTCTCCTCTGACTCTTTTTCTTACCCCTCATATTTAATCAATTTAAATTGATTAGATTTAGTCCAATAGATTCTAATGCTTTAATATCCTTTGAATTTATTCAATCTCTCAATTCCTACTGGTACTGCCTCAATTCAAACCTTTATTCATGATCTCTTACCTAGAATAGAATAGTCTCCTAACTGGTCTACATTGCTTGTCTCTCCTCTATCCAATCCATCTAATATTTCTCCTAAGTTAATCTTCCTACTGAAGTTCCAATTATGATGCTTCACCAATGAAGACATTGATGACGCTTCTCCACCCAACAAGTCAAATGGCTCCAATCGCCTACAATAAACATTCTGGGTTTCCTTTCCTAGAATTTAATGCCCTTCATAATCTGGCTTCAATCTGACATCTCCAGCTGTATCTCTGGATGCTCCTTTTCACCTCCCCTAAAGAATAGTCCAACCAAAGAATCCGCCATTCCCCAAAGACATCCTATTCTCTTAGTCTCTACCCATTTGCTCACATGATCCTTATGGCTAGAACTGTTTTTGCAGCATTCTTGTTCTCTGAAATGCTGCTCAACTCTCCAAATCCAACCGCCTTTTCCAAATAATAATTATAATAATAACTAACATTTATATAGTACTTACTATGTATCAGGCACTGTACTAAGTGCTTTACAATTATTATCTTACTTGAACTTCATAACAGCCTTGGGATAAACCTTCCCAGATCCCATCCTGCCACAAAAAAATTCTTCCTTTCTTTGAAGTCTCTCATAGCAGTTTCTACTCTTCTCCCAATTATATTTCTTGGAAGTCATTTGTCTACTCTCTTACTAGACTGTAAGCAGCTTGAGGAAAGGGAGTGTTTTATTCATTTTATATTTCTATCAGTACCTAGCATACTGTCTTTCAAGAACCATAGGCATTCAAATGTTTGTTGAACTTAAGTGAAAGGAAGAACTAAATTAGCAATGGAGACAGTATTTCTAGACTCATATTCTTGTCTTCTCCACAGAAATGTGGTGAACTACATTAAAAAAAAAAAAGCAAAGCTGTTGTAGTCCCAAGGAATAAATGCCTATGGGCCATCTCTTAATATTCTGAACTATTTAGGTGGGGATTCTATGCTTTGTGGTAAGCCTGGCTCTGATGCTTTTAATAACCACCTGGCTACAGAACAAATGCCCCCACATTTGTATATAATAATTGCTCGTAAGTATTTCATGAGTATATTATATAACGGATAAAACTAAGATAAAAAGAATTAATGATTTATGTTAATCATGAGAAATTATACTGGACATAAAAGAGGCAAGAGTGGTGCAATGGAAAGAGCATTTGGCTCTGGAGACAGAGGGGCTGGCTACAAAGCCCACCTCTGCTACTTACTTACCACCTGTGTGACTTTAGGCAAGTCCCCTAACCTCTATGGGCTGGAGTTTCCTCATATGTGAAATTGGAGAATTATACTAGATCAGGCCTACACAACATATGGTCTGTAGTTCTCTTGTGGCCTGCCAAAGGATTTCAGGCACTCGTGAAAAATGTAGGGTTGTCACTGCACACTCTTTCCTGTTTGTTCTGTGATCTGTAGCAACTAGCCACCATCAGTCTATCTCTAGTCTAACCTATCTGTGGCCTGAAGAACTTCAACCTATTTGAATTTTGACCCCTACCTACTGCCAAGTTGTGCAGGTCTGGACTAGATGGACTCAGAAGTCACATCTAGCTCTAAATCCAAGATTCTAAAAATCAAACTGTTAAAAAAAATTCTTACCCATTAAGGACACATCTAGAGATCTGGGTACACTAAACAAGCTTTCCTAAGCTTACCTATCCTCTTAGAGTAGGAGAGGCTTCTTTCTCTCCTTGGGAAGCACTGGTCTCTTCATATATGGATGTATAACTGACCTCTGGAGACTACAATGTTTTCTACTTCTTGCAGAGAAGTAGATCCCCCAACCTGGATCTCTCCCTATGTTTCCCTCTCAGAGGAACAATTTCTCTGTCCTAAAATTGACATCCAGATAGGATGTCTTGGGCTCACAGAAAATCAGTAGTGTCCAGAGCTCATCAGATCAAGCACACAAGTATGATAATGCAATGCAAATTTGCACTGATCATTAGAGGTGAATTAGTCAAGTTTGATTATTTCTATCTAACAGAGAGCAGTACAGGGACATGGAACGTCTCTAAATTACTCAGGAACCCAGCCACAGGTCTCTCAAGTCATAATCTGATGTAATATCTCATTACTGTTGAAGCTTAAGGATTTCAGGTCAGAGGGAAAGAATTCCTAAGAGTGAAAATAATTAAAATAGTAAGATCTAATTGGGGAGGGAAGGGTGAAGAAATAGTAACTTATTTAAGACTGAAAGAACTTAAGTTTGCTCCTTATCCTTCTGGGGGAAGGTTTACTTGGGCAAACAGCAAATGAATGCCAGTGATAGGAAAATCTAGTAATTATTTAATCACTAAAGTCTAAAATATTCACACATATACAATTTTACCTAAGTCAAAACAACCAACTGCAAAAATAAAAATGTGCTCCATCTCTGTTTCCATAAATACTACTGCTTACAATCAAAGAACTGAATTGTTCCCCATTGGAATCCGGAGTGATCTGAAGTCTTCTGTTCAATTCCTCTGACAGTTCTTGAGGACTGGTCCGAGATACTGGAGAAGCAGGAGGTGGTGGTAAGACCAGACTAAGAGAGTCTCCGGTTATATTCACTTCCTCTGAAATGGTTTCCCAAGGCTTATAAGAAATGAGAAATTATTGTAAATGCTAGAGATGGGATTTTGGTTTGTGCTATTTCCCCATTGATTTAAATTTTAAGAGGTCTTGATTATAAGGTGATTTACTGAATTAACCATAATACACTAGTACTGAGGGGGAAAAGCCTCAGTACAGAATCCATTTAAAAACTGAAGTTAACAGAGGAATCATTTTATCATTTGAATGAAAACTCCATAGGCAGTTGGCAAAAGAAATGAACAATTTTTTAAGGAATTCTTTCATTTCCAAATTTAAAAATAAAAAGGTCAAGTAAATGGCTCAGAAAGGTATAACTTTTTTTCGTAAATATTTAGAAAAATATTGCCTTTAGCAATATTAATATTTACAGAAGCATTAATAGGGTAAACAAGAACATATCTCATTAAGTTTATCAATAAAGTATTGGCTCTTCTTTTTATTAAAACATATCTTTTGAAGAAGCAAATGCCTAAAAATGATGTGGCTGTCTATAATGTAAACCAGCTGATAACAGAAAATAGAGGATCTTGGTGGAAATGAATCATATATTTATCGTCACTAACTTTTGATTAAATGTTCCAGGTGCAGGTACCATTAAGACAAATTATAAAGTTATATAAATAAGTGATATCCAATAACTGTATTTATTGTTGACAAAATTTCTCAAGATATTACACAGTTGAATAGCAAACCTATATCTCCATTCTACTCCATGTTCTACTTCAATCTCCCAAAAGTGAAAAGTATGTTTCTACTGAATTTGACTAAAAAGAGGTGAATTGTCCTAGAGAAAAACGCCACCAAAAACTGAAAATATTTCTAAATTTGTGCATACTTTGTATGAATGTCATAGAAAATCATTCCCTTTTATAACACTGCACCAACACATATATGTCAGACATAGGTCATAAAAGTGTGCAACTGGCTATGAAGATTTATCTTGGATTTACGAACAAAATTTACTGAAAACGTGTAAAACATAAAACCACCCTTAAGACACCAAAAGTGGAATACACAAAGTTGATGAAAGATGTCAGGAATGGCACTACATACTTCAGAGACATCTCCACCTTCTGCAGGTTCAGGTTCCAAATCTTCACTAATATGTCGCCGGGAGCGGAAACGTCTATGTGCTGCCTCTTGATTTATCTGTCTGATGTTGTTATCCGACTCAGAGGACATATCACTGGGAATTATGGAAAGAGGGAGAAAAGAATAAGGATTACCAGTAGCATCTTCATCAATAAAACAAATATTGAGAGATTAACCTATATAAAGCATGGTGACAACCTTTTAAAGGTGAACTTGAATTTACTTTGTACATATTCATTTTGTCAACTTGGCTTTGAAGAAACAGAGAAGATTAATCTAAGAATTATGTGCAGTTTCTCAAACAAATGGCATCAAATACGGAGTGTAATGAGATTTTAGGCTTGTAATGGGGACACGGTGTTCTAATAGCTTTTTTTTTCTTTAAACCATAAATTATGCAAAATGTTCCTGGAAAATACAGCCAAGAATTTGGATCACATATGAATCATTTAGAGAAAAATTAAGTTTTTTTTAGGAAAAGTCATTCTGAAGAACGGGTTGTAAGATGTTGATATAAGATGAAAACTTTCTTTTTAAATTCCAAAACCAAAGAGTAGATTGTCTTATTTACTAATCTTAAGGTTTGTTTCTTGGTGGGGAAGGAACTGAAGTCTCCACTTGTGATTCCATAGAGCTCTTTGTGAATAAACCCTCTCTAACAAAGTCAATGCATCTGACTGAAACTAATAGTCTTAGGGAGTCTCCTGGAGGACCCAAAACATTAAGTGACTTGTCCAGAGTTACAAAGCCAGTCCATTTCTGAACACCCTTAACTTAAATTGGAAATGAACCCAGTAAGAGTTTTAAAACTTTAAGTTAATTGACAATGAAAATTATACTTTCAAAAAGGGGGTGAGGGGACTGAATACCATTTCCTCTATGTAACTTTTCAATTTGGGGTTGTGGAATTTTTGATATTATAATCGATCCAATCACTGAACAAATACTTATTAACCATCAATTATGTGATAAACACATACATCTTGCCCTCTTCCATTACCGTCACTGGTAATACTCAAAAATCCTGAAAACAAATGGGTCTGCTTGTGTGGACAAGGAAGATATAAAGAAATTTTAAGGGTGTGAAAACCTTAAAAAATGCTTCCTCAACTTATGACTGATGAAAAGAGTCATACATAGAAGACTAAACTGGCATATGGCCATGTTCTCATGAGGGAAGGGTGTAAGAATTGGGAACCAAATAACTGGAGTCTATTTCATTCTTTGGACCCTTTCTCCAAATGTCTTTGCTTAGAACAAGCTGGTGAAAAGGAATTTCAAAAAACCAAACCAAATCAACAACAAACAAATTTCATTCGTTTTCTAAAAAGCAAACGAGTCAGGAGGAACTGGAGGAGCTGGTAGATGGAAGAACTCCTAGGTGAGGCAGCAACGTCCTTGGCTATTAATAAACTTCTTTGCTCTACTGTTGGCAATGTTAACGTGGTCTTTGTTGGTATCAGCCTAAGGAGTTACATGATTTATTTATAATAATAATAATAATAATAATAATAATAATAATAATATTTATTTATTTGTTCTTGCTTGTTCTGGAAGTTAGTCTTATTGCCCACCTCTACGTACCTATGTGTCTACGTACCTCAGGATATTGCCCACAAATGTCAGATTTTCTTTCACCTTGTCTTCTCTGGCATCATTATTTATCTGTTTAATATAGCCTCCATCGGTTTCCCTGCACCTTTCTCCTGAGATTAACCACGGGTTCTATGGCTTAGCTGTTATGACATCATCTTCCCAGGGGAGTGTTCACCGCATAGGCTTTGTCATACAATACCTTTGATGTCCTATTCCAAGGGCAAGCACAATGTGCTTCTTTCATTGTTTATTTGACCCATGTATTCTTATATACTGTTCAGTTTTTTCCCTTGTACATCTGGCATGTTGTCAGTTTTGATTCCTACATCCTAAGATTCAGTGACTAAAGGACTGTCCTTTTACTTTCCAGGAATGCAATAGTCACTTTGCCTGAATTTCTTCTTTGGAGATATTGCTGGTGATGGATCAAAATATTAGACAAAGAAACGGCAATCGGAATAATTGGTTGGTTTCTGCTCTCTTGTCTTTCTGTCTCTAGGTAATCTTTTCAGTTCATTTACTGTCAAAAATTTACTGGCATCTTTTGTTTTAAAATCCCTTTGATTTCTGAATATATTCCTCCCTCCTCTCCTAATAATTGGCTGGTCACCACTTATGATGACTTGTTACTCCATAGCAAGTTATATGTTCTCATGAAGAAAATACCACTTAAAATTAAGAGCTCAAAAAAGAGTAGAAGCCAAAAGTTCGAAATTTGCCATAAGAACAAATTCAAATTTTGGAAGTCGAATTTGTAAATGTAACTATAAACTCAATCAATCATTGTCTTTCAACTGGAAAAGAGCTGACATGTGGGAGAGCAGTATGAAGATAAGGTATTAGGTCACAGGTTTGCAGAGAGAGAGTGTTAAAGAGGTCATTGAGTCAAAAACATTAACTTTACAGATTAGGAAATTGAGATTAAACAATTTGACTCAGGTTACTTGAAGAGACACTAAATAAATCAATAAAGACTACTTCTTTGTGTAAACCTTACAATAAAAAGCATCATATCTGAATGTTATAAGACCAACTACAAAGATATGTCATAATAAGTGACATTAATATAGGAATTTAGAATTTGAAATACATATATTGTCTCATGTAAACCTCAAAATAACTCTGTTATCTTATTAATTTCCATTTCAGAAATGGGGAAATTGAAGTTCAGAAAGATTACATGACTTTTCCATTATTGCATAACTACTCAATGTCAGAGGCAGGTTTTGAATCCAGGATTTCCTGATTCTCAATCCAGCACTGTATCCATTATACTAAATGGTTTCAATTTATTATTCTAAAACAGTGCAAAGACTAATTCAAGAGGCAACAAGTATACTTCCTGCTGCCAGCCGTCTCCCAATTGAAATGTGGAGAGCCTCGAGGGTGAGGAGCAACCCCTCCCTCTGCTTCAGGCCTCTCATCTCCATCCAGTCATGAACATTCTCATACCTGGTCATACCCTTCACATCCCAGTGACTCTACACTCTTGTAGATCATCATCCAAAACCCATTCCATACCCCTCACCATCCAGTTCTTCATTCCCATACCCCTCCACACCCCCACCCCAAAGTATCATCCTCGCTCCACCCAGCCCTTCCACTGTGCCCTCTGGAATGCCTGCTCCATAGGCAAGAAACTTCACTTATCTTAAGTCTATTCCCTTCTCACTCCTTCAGTCTTGACGATCTCACTGAAATTTCACTTTCCCTGATGACACAGCCTCCCTAGCCACGCTTAGTATTGGCTTCACCTTCTTTCCTTCTCCTCGGCTCGTGGATCAAGGCAGGTGGAGCTGAGATATTCCTTGTTCTCCATGACCATTTCCAGGCTCTCCCCCTTGCTCCATTAATTAGTAACCAATCCTCATTTGAGATTCATGTTATTGATATCTACCATTCAATCAAATTCCTGGTAGCTATTGCCTATAGACACCTCCCTTCTCCCAGGGTCATTCTCTGTTGTTCCTCAGGGAGTTTGATATTTGACTTAGAATTTTTCTCTCCTCCCCCACTCCTGCCCTCATATATATTAATTCTCCTCCAAATACCCTAACCATTCAAAGTTTCTCAATCTATTCACCTCTCATGAGCTACTCTTCCACTCCATCTCAGCCACATGCAAAGATAATCATAACCTTGATCTTGAAATCACCCACAAATGTATCATTTCCATGTTCAAGAATTCCAAAATTCCCTTCCTTGCCTGACCATAATCTATTGAGTTTTCACCTCTCACTCTGCCTTCCCTCAAAGAACCATATTTTTCATCCACACTGTGACCTCCAATTCTTCCAACTGAACTTTCAACTCTCTTTCATTACATTTCCCTTGTACTAGCCACTGTCCCCTCTTCTCCCCATCTTGACTCCCGAGTGAACCAATTCAACTCTATACCATCTTTCTCTCTTGAATCCCTAGCTCAGGGGTAGAGAACCTGTGGCTTCCAGGCCAAATATGGCCTTCTAGTTCCCTGGGTGCAGCCTTTGGACTGAGTCCAAGTTTTACAGAAAAATCCTTTTATTAAGGGGCTTTGTTCTGTGAAGTTTGGATTCAGTCAAAGGGCATCACTTGAGACCTAGAGGGCCACATGTGGCCTCAAGGATGCAGATTCCCCACGCCTGCCCTAGTCCATCTATCATACTGTCAATTATGTCCAACCAGATCTCAGCTTTAGATCACATCCAACATTCGCTGCCTTTGTGCCTACACATGTGTTGCTGAATGAAGGTGGGGAAAATCACGCAACCATTCTTACTGGCTTCACTACAAATTTACGTTGCACAACCTTAACTGGGCCCTCACTGCTGCTAAACAGTCTTATACCTCCCTTACCAACTCATTATCCCACTCTCCACAGTTGTTCTTCCAGACCTTTTCATCCCTCCTCAAACCTCCCTTTCTCTTTACTCTCAGTAGAGAAACTTGTCTCTTATTTTACAGAAAACGAACAAACCAGGCCATTTGGTGCCAACTCTCTCCTCCCCTTTCTCATCGATCGCTCATATGCCTTCTGCTACTGTTTCCTCCTTCATTCCAGTTTCACATTACAAAGTGCCCTTTCTCCTTACCAAGGCTAACCACTCTACTTGTGCAAGTGATCCCATTCCATTCTCCTCCAACAGATCCCCCCTTCCGTGGTCCCCACTCTTTCACTTACTTTCAATCTCTCCTCTCTACTAGCTCCTTTCCTCCTGCCTAAAAACATACCCGTGTCTTCCCTATCCCGAAAAGAACACAACCCTTCTATCCTTGCTAACCATCACTCTATATCTCTCTTCTGCCTTTGTAGCTAAACTCCTAAAAGGTCATCTACAATAGGCGCCTCTGCTTTCTCTCTTCTCACTCTAGTCTTAATTTTACCCTTGCAGTCTGGCTTCTAACCTTATCATTCCATTGAAATTGTTTTCTCCAAAGTTACTCAAAGTCTGTTAGCTGCCAAATCTAATGATCTTTTCTCAACCCTCTTTCTTCTTGACCTTTCTGCAGACTCTCACACCATACTACTTCACTTGGGGATCTCATCAGCTCCCAGAGATTAATTACTCTTTCCAGGTTGATGATTTTCTCTTGCCCCAAACCTTCTGTTGACTTCTAATCTCCCATCTCCAAACACCTTTCAGACATCTCAAAATGGATGTCCAGTAGACATCCTAAATTCAAGAGAACTCATTGTCTTTCCCTGAAGGCCCCCACGCCCTCTTCCCTATTAGTATAGAGGGCAACACCATCCTCTCAGTCCCTCAGGCTCACAATTGAGGAAACATCCTGGAGTCCTCACTATTTTCTCATCTAACCCCACTCCCATCTCTATATCCACGCTGTCACTAAGGCCTATCGGCTTCATTTTTCTTACATCTCTTGAATATGTCCTGTTCTCTCCTCTGATACTGCCACTGTTCTAATGAAGACCCTGAAATAACCTCCTGGTGAGTCAGTCTGCCTCAAGTCTCTCTTTACTCCAATCCATTCTGTATTCAGCCTCTAAAGTGATTTTTCTAAAATGCATGTCTGATCATGTCACCTCCCAGAGTCAGGGGTGGGGAACATGTGGCCCTCTAGGTCCTCAAGTACAGCCCTTTGACTGAATCTAAACTTCACAGAACAAATCTCCCCTTAATAAAAGCATTTATTGGGGGTCCTAGGTGGCACAGTGAATAGAGCACTGGCCCTGGAGTCA
The DNA here is from genome assembly GCF_028583685.1 of Petaurus breviceps papuanus. Lineage (NCBI taxonomy): Eukaryota > Metazoa > Chordata > Mammalia > Diprotodontia > Petauridae > Petaurus > Petaurus breviceps. Next base: position 5,152,529 of record NW_027185665.1, read on the forward strand.
GGAGGACCTGAGTTCAAATCCGGCCTCAGACACTTAACACTTACTAGCCATGTGACCTTGGACAAGTCACTTAAGAGAACTGCCTTGATTTCCTCCCTCCAAATCCTGCCACCTTCCCCCCAAATAAGTAAAAATATTTATTCTGTAAAACTTGGACTCAGTCAAAAAGCCTCAACCTCTTGGTTGTTTCACAAATAAGACATTTCCATCTCTCTGCTCTAGACATTTAATCTTGCCTGTCCCCCCATGCCTAGAATGTTCTCCCACCTCTACTCCCTCTACTGACCTCCCTGGCTTCCTTTAAATCCCAACTAAAATCCCACCTTCTACAGGAAGTCTTCCCTAACACCTCTAAAGTCTAGTGCTTTCCCTTTTACAATTATTTCATAATTATCCTGTATATAGCTTCCTTTGTATATATTTGTCTGCAATTGTCTCCCCTATTAGATTGCAGACTCTTTCAGGGCAGGGACTGTCTTTCGCTTCTTTTTATATACCTAGTACTAACACTGCCTGGCACGTGCTGGGTGATTAATAAATATTTATTGGTTGATTAATTTTAATAGTCATTTACCCTCTCTGCATCTCAGTTTACATATATGTAAAATGAGAGGATAAGATATAATTTCTAAGGCTCCTCCCTGCTTTAAATTTCTATGATTTTATGATTAAATAAGGAGAAAAGAGGCAAATCTACCATACTAGTGAAGTATGTGACAATGAAATTTTGAAAAAAAAAATTGACAATACATCTATTTACCCCAATTAATCCCACAAAAAAGTAGCTTAATCTTAAAAAAATCAAGTGTCCTACACCAATAAGTTACAATCAATGGTATGCCATTTGTACATAAATATATTTAGATCCTTTAAAACAGTATGTCCTCTTAAGTAGATCATATATTTTCTCGGTGATTTTTTTTTCTTCTCCTTTTGGATAGGGGAAGGCAGGGCAATTGGGATTAAATGATTTGTCCAAGGTCACGGCTAGTGTCTGAGTTAAGTGTCTGAGGCCAGATTTGAACTCAGGTCCTTCTGAGTCCAGGGCTGGTGCTCTATTCACTGTGCCACCTAGCTGCCCCTCGGTGATCTTTTTAAAAATATTAATTTTGTTAGCAGCAATTTCAGAGACAGAGAAATGGGTGAACTGAAGCTTAGTCCACATTCCAATTAATATAGCTTCCCAATTATTGGACTTTAATTAATTAAAACTGATAGCATTGGTTCATACAAATATATATATGTATATATATATATGTTTTCATAACTATGCTAAAGATAAATCAATAATTTGTCTAAAAATATTATTCTATTAACTTAGACCATCAATGAGATCTAAAATTAAGTGTGCTTAATGAATGAAATCTGAGAAGTAAGAAATTGGTGTAATTATGGCCATGTGAATGAATGTATAATTAAAATCAAAGCACCCAAATGCACAAATTACACCTCTATATCACAGAATGAACATGATTAAAAATAAAGCTATGCTAGCCATGTAATATTATACTTGCAGTTTTATGTTGTCATAGCCAATTTATACAATATTTTAGATTTAAGTACACTCTGTGATTACAAAAATTACCCAATTTAAGAAAACAGAAAAAACACAAAAGGAAAAACCAGTTTTTTGGAAAAAAATAAGTTCCTTTAAATCTCACAGTTTAAATTCTCTGATGTATTTTGGTATCCCTTAAGGGCATGATGAAAGGGCAGCTAGGTGTCTCAGTGGATAGAACACTAGATGTAGAGTCAGGAAGACTCCTCTTCCTGAGCTTAATTCTGGCCTCAGACATTTACTAGTTGTGTGACGTTGGGCAAGTTACCTAACCCTGTTTGCCTCAGTTTCGTCATCTGTAAAATGAGCTAGGAAGAAAGTGGCAAACCATTCCAATGTCTTTGCCAAAAAAACTCAAATAGGGTAAGTTTCAGAAATAAGTGAACAAAGGGTGATGAAAGCTTCAGTTCACATTTTTGAGGATGGGTTTTCTTTCCTGCCTCAGCTGGAAGTACAGTGGACAGGTCTAATCCCTATACTGACAGGCACTGAAGCTTTGAAATGCTATTTTTCCAGCCTGGGCAGGTTCTCCTGCTAGCCTTTGCTCCCAGGGTCTCACCACCTTAGTCCCAGGCTTAGTACAGATGCCACATAGGCTTAGCCCAAGGTGCTCAAGAATCCACTAGCTTCACCCCACATTATCAACAGAGACTAAAGGCTTTAAATGTGTATCATGTACAAAGCCTCAGGCTAGGCACTCAGGAAGATAACAAAGTTTAACTTTTTTCTATAAAGAAGCATATACTTCAGGGTAGCTTGGTGGTTCAGTGACTCCACTGGCTCTGGAGTCAGGAGGACTTGAGTTCAAATCCGGGCTCAGACACTTAGCACTTAACTAGCTGTGTGACCTTGGGCAAGTCACTTAACCCCAACTGCCCTGCCTTCCCCCCTCGGGAAAAAAAAAAGAAGCAGCAGCATATACTTTAATAAGAAGATAAGAAATCAATGCGGGTGACTTCTTTTGGGGGGTGTGTGTCTTTTTTGGAGGAAGGAAGAGGCTCAATCTAGACCTATAATTTTATTAGTTTAGGAGACTATTAGTGAGGACACTCCCTTTACCAGTACAGATATGCAACTGTTTATTTTCAAGTAGTCTGTAAACAATGTTTTACTATCAGTTATATATACTGAAGTCATGTTGCCTTAAAACCCTGTGAGAAAATAATGCACATCTCAAAGACTGACCAAGACAATAAAACTATGAATATTCAGAATGCTCAAATATCCAGCCCCATAATGAAACAGGGGCAAGCCAGGTGGTACAGCAGATACAGTGCCAGGCTTAGAGTCAGGAGGACTTGCATTCAAATCCAGCCTCAGACACTTATTGTATAACCCTGGGCAAGTGACTTAATTTCCTCCTCTGTAAAATGAACTGGAGGGGCGGCCAGGTAGCACCGTGAGTAAGAGCACCAGCCCCGGAGTCGGGATGACCTGGGGATCGAATCTGGGCTCAGACACTTAGCACCACACCCAGAAATAACTGGCCGTGTAACTTTTTGCTTAGGGGTGGCCAGTGTCGGGATGACCTGGGGACCGAATGCAGGCTCAGATACTTACCACCACACCCAGAAATAACTGGCCGTGTAACCTTGAGCAAGTTACTTAACCCCAATTGCTTGAAAAAAAAAAAGGAACTGGAAAAGGAAATGGCAAACTACTCCAGTATCTTTGCCAAGAAAACTCCCAGTGGAGTCACTAAGGGTCAGATAGCACTGAAAAACTAACCAACAACAATGAAATTGAAAGTACTTGTGAAAATGCAGACTGGATTTAACAGTCTTCAGTGGAAATATCCCAAATGGCTACAAGATGTGGTATTTCCCTATGACATTCAAGTCAATGAGGCAGTGAATAGATTAACCCTGACCCATGAGTCTTAATGACATTAAATTAAAATACATTTTGAGTATTGCCAAACAGAAAGATTAAGATGATAAAGATGATTTTATTGAGGGAAATAAAATTTCTTAGGGAAGCTTTTGAACCAAGTTACTTGTGTGGAAAAAACAAAAAGGAGCTCTCTCATTCACTGCCCAGGAGGTCAGGAATATTCATATTCCTCAGGCTCCTCTTATTAGCAAAACAAATGACAAAAATGAACCAGAAATCTGGATTTTATTAAAAAAGCAAATTCATAAGACTTAGAGCTGGAATGGGCTTTACCCAGGATGGAAACCCCACTTTTCTACAGATGATGGAAACTCCATAGAAGCAGTGACTTGGTCAGGATCACCAAGGAAACAAATATAGTCTCAGTGCTGGTATTCCAACATAGGCTTTCTGAATTCAAATCCAGCACTCTTGCTGATACAATCATCCATCTCTTCAGTACAAATGTGGCTATTTGGTGAGGGGACAGGAGATTCAAAATTCTGGCTAAGCAAGAGGAATGCCCCCATCCTCAAAAAAGAAGGCCATTTTAACAATTTTTTAAACATACAAGAGAGCTGAAGGAAATATAAAAAGCGTGTAGCAAGAAGTACAGCTTGAAAGGTGAAGAATTTATTATATATATTTTTAAAGGAAATAATATAAAATGGAGATTCACGATGGTTTAATATAGAATGTTCATTTTGTGAACTATAGAAATCTGCAAAAATTTGTGTACGTGAAAATGAAAAGGGAAATATGTGTATGTTCCTACAGAAATGCTCTTTTGATAATGTTTTTATGTTTCGACTAAAAAAAATTCTTGCTGAGAATTCACAACTATTTTTTAAGGATATACTGTGTGGGAATCACTTTGCTATTTTTGAAAGGGAGTCAAATATAATTAAGACATGGTCCTTTCTCTTGTGGAATTTAAAGTTGAGCAAGCTGTTAATGGCAAACAGAAATAAATATGTAATAGTAATTACAATGCAAAATAAGAAAAGCTTAAGATCCACAACTTTGGCCAAGTTTAATACAAATTAAAGCCCAAATCACCCAAATCTATAGACTAGAAGTGATCATAATGACCTCAGGTTATCAAGAAAAGGTTAATTATATTAAATTTGCTTTGTATACTAAGGTAGGAAGGTGTGTGATATGTTTTGGAAACCTAGCTATCAAAAATAAAATCAGTATGCCAGTTAGGTGTCTCTCATTGGACCTCATTATAGTTCATGTTCTTAAATACTAATTATATTATGATCAGCACTATATTTGTATATGTAGGAATTTATGTAGTATGCTAAGGAAAGGTAAGTAAAAGTTATAACTAATTATAATGGGTAACAAAAACTCAGAAATTCTGGTCCCAAGGCAGGTTCACTATCAATTTCACTCAAAAAGCATTTTTAAGCACAATGATGGATCCAATAGTATTCAAAGGCAAAAACAAAATAGTCTTTATCCTTAGGTAATTAACATTCTTCTAGGGAGATAAAACACATGCTAATAAATACAAAATGATTTCAGGGGAAAGATAGCAATTACAACTAAGGCAAACAGGAAAGATTCCAGGAGTATGATCTAATCTGAGACTTGAAGCAAATAAAGAATTTTAAGAAGGTGGAAGGGAATAAACATTATAAAGCACCTACTATATGCCAGGTAGTGTGCTAAACACTTTAAAAAAATATCTCAATTGATCCTCGCAGCAACAGGTACTATTATCCTCATTTTAAAGAAGAGGAAACTGAGGTAAACAGAGGTTAAATGACTTGCCCAGGGTCATACAGCTACTATCTGAGGTCACATTTGAACTCAGGTGGTCTTGACTACATGCTCAGCCCTCCAGCCAACAGCACCATCTGGCCATGTAAGAGAGGATGGTCAGTAGGGAGCAAAATCTCAAAATAGGGGCATGTAAGAACTAAATGGGCAGCTAGGTGACACAGTGGATAGAGTGCCAGGCCTTCAATCATCTTTCTGAGTTCAAATCTGGCCTTGGACACTTCTAGCTGTGTGACCTTGGGTAAGTTACTCCAGCATCTTTGCCAAGGAACCCCCAAATGGGATCACAGAAACTGTGACACGACTGAAAAATGACGGGTCAACAAGAAGAACCAAGGAAAGATGTTGCTCAAGGAAAAATGTTGCTCACTGGACTTGTAATCCTTAAAAATTGCCAGACTGTTTAAAAAGCAACAGATTCAAAAGGTCTGGAGTGATTAGCTGAAATTCAGAAAAAATTTAGTGATTCATTCAAAGTCATAAATTTACTTAGCGGCAGACACAAATTAGAAGCTAGGCTCTCTCTCAGTCTAGTGCTTTGTTTTTTTTTTTTCCCCCCACTGTAGCATGGACACCAAATTAATGATTCCTCACCTATTTTATTTTCTCAAAGATAGTTTTCCCTCAATAGACATCAAGTGCTCAGCTGTAACAGTTTCTCCCAAAAGGATATTTTATCGCTTGGAATTGTGCTTTTGGAAATTAGTGCCAGAATGTTTAACAAAATTCCAGGAAGTCCAGAGGATTTCGGGGCAAAGCATGTTCACAAAAGGGGAAGGAAATGTTTTCTTTTCTGGGAAAGCCGGCCCTGGTTATATGGTAATGGTTTCTTAAAAAGGTCAAGGGGAGGCAGCATGCTAAGCTGGCTCCAGAATGTTTGCCCTTCTTTTTTCCTGTATCCTTTACATTTTCTCTTAGCAAGAATTGTGGAAAAGGGGAAGGACTATCTATTTCCCATGTAGTATTTTTGTGAGCTTCTACTCAGGCCCACCCTTTATTTTGATCGTTGGAGCCTGCTGCCGTGTGCTAGGTGGTTCAGGGAGACAGAGCCTTGGGCCCATAGTCAGAAAGATCCAGGTTCCAATACAACTGCAGACACTTACTAACTGTGTTACTCTGGGTAAATCACTTTAATCTCTGTTTGCCTCAGTTTCCTTCCTTATCAGCAAGACAGAATTAATAACAACTGTACCTCACAGGGCTGCTGTGAGGATCAAATAAGATACCTGTAAAACACTTAGCACAAAGGCTGGTACATAATAAAAGCTATCGAAATGCTTATTCTTCTACAGTTCCCCTTTTCTCAACACCGTGAATAAACATGATGAATCTGAACTTGAATTCAGAAATATGTTTTTCTTTGCTTCTACCATATATTAGTAAAGTTTTTGGTTTTGTTTTGAGAGGGGGTTACATCTATGCAAATCATTTCTTTAGTTTAACTACTACATTTAAATTTCAGGAGTTTAAAAAAAAAACACAACATCCAGAATTTCCAAGACTGATTAAGATCTGGGAAGTCTGGTTTTCCCAATCATTAAAGATGGCACTACGTTAAAAAATAATTGTACTGCCTCACTTCTGTATAATGCTTTGTTAAAAACAACAACTTTTACCTACATTATCTCAATTGACATAACAATCCTCTGAAGCAAGAAAGGCAGGTATCATGCCGATTTTCATTTTTCTTTCTTTTTTTTTTAAGAGGAAGAAACCAAGGCTTTGATAATTTAAGGAAGTTGTTTAAAATTATATGAACAATAAAAGGCAGAGGCAAGGCAAGACAACAAGCATTCTGGGGTGGCCAGGTAGCACAGCGAGTAAGAGCACCGGCTCCAGTGTTGAGAAGACCTGGAGATCGAATCCTTGGCTCAGACACTTAGCATCCACTCAGAAACACCTGGCTGTGTAACCTTGAGCAAGTTACTTAACCCCAATTGCTTAGGGGCTGCCAGGTGGCTCAGCGAGTAAGAGCACCGGCTCCAGTGTCGGGATGACCTGGATCAAATCCGGGCTCAGATACTCAGCACCACACCCAGAAATAACTGGCCGTGTAACCTTGAGCAAGTTACTTAACCCTGATTGCTTTAAAAAAAAAAGAAAAAAAAAAGACAACAAGCATTCATTTAGAATTTACTATGTATCGGAACAAGAATCTAGTTCTTCTGCCTTTTAGTTCAGTGTAATCCCCTGGACCAGGGGTGGGGAACCTGCGGTCTTGAGGCTGCGTGCGAACTTCCAAGGTTCAAAGGACGGCACTTGAGGATCTAGATTTGTTCTGTGAAGTTTGGATTCAAAGGGCCTCATTTGAGGACCTAGAGGGTCACATGTGACCTTGAGGCCAAAGGTCACCCCTGCCCTGGACACTGCATGACTGGGGTATTGCGTTTTTCCAAAGTTATTACCATTCTTAATGTCATTCCTAAACCAAAAAGTTCTCAGAGTTAAAAAGGCTTCATCTCATGCTTCTACCAGTACTGACCTGGGAATCTCCTAGAACAAGAGCTCAAACCTTTCCAGATTATAAATGATAGCTTTTGAGCCACAAATTCTTACAATATTTGATGAAGAGTCTGGGGTGAATGGATTATTGAATCAAGCTAGTTATTTCCACAGTAGAATAGGTTGCATATGCTGTTCTCTGATTTTACAATGACATAATTTCTGTCTTGGTAAAGATTGAACTGATTAAAAGAACTGGGATCCTATGTTTAAGCCTCATGTCTTTCAACTACTGTATCTGCTCAAAGTACTTCAAAGCTACGCTTGAGTAACAATAAAGATTTCCTCAATATGGTTTTAATAGCTAATTGTCTGGTGGTGATTATGTAAAAAGAAAGGGAAAAGGATTCACCAATGGGAATAGCTGTGTCCATTAGCCATTGGAGAAAAGGAGATAGGAGTTTAATGGAACTATTTGCATTTATGTTTTTTTAAAGAAAATTTTGCAACGAATATTATATGGTGTCAGTTCAACTCATCCTTGAACAGCTAAGATATGGATCATATCCAGAGCCAGAACCAGCACCAAAGTAAGCTAAATAGTGATAAATTTATTGTACTAAGGCAAATGAAGAATGAAATTAATCTATAGCAGTGATTTAATCCAACAAACATTTATTAAGCACTTTCTATATCAAGGTATCCAGGAACAGAAATATCCTGCATCCTTCCAAGGGAATAATGAAAAATTTTCAAAACTTTCTAAAGACATAATCCTTTTTAATTACACACACACACACACACACACACACACACACACACACACACACACATACACACACACACTTTCACATATATGTATTTTCTACATGGGTCTTTTTTGGAAAGGTTATAAAAATCAAGTAATAATAGGGTCTCAAAAAATCTTCTCCCTTCCCTTTCCCCCATGCTGGTAAACATAGGCTTAAGGAATAGAGAAGATTCCAATGTTATTTGGTTTTGCCACTTTGGGGTAAGGGTCAGTCAACAAGAGTGGGTCAAGGAGGAAAAAGCAATTATTCAACATAGCTTACTCAATCTGGGAAATATATGCTCAGTTTTCCATTCATTAATCCAATAATGCTAAGTAATCCAGTAATGTCAATTTATCCAAGGATTCATCATCCAATTCAAGTTTTCGTGAGAAGAACATGACACCAAAATTGTTATTCTTAGGATGCATATAATGTGCCTTTCTCTGAGGTTGTCCACCTTAACTTGGTGAGCCAAGAAAGGATCATAGAACATTAAAAACCTGTAAGTACCACTGATTTTGGATTTCATTCACAGTCTTGTTCCCAAAGAGGTACCATGTGTTGTTTTAATTCTGTCCAAACCAAGGGTGTATTCTTTAACCCACAGAAATAGAGAACTTACATTAAACTGGGTCGGTGCCATTGGGTAGTTCTGTTGTTGTGGTTAACGTAGTAAGTTCTGCCCAAGTTGTCGACTTTCTCTTCCCAACCAGGTGGCAGGGGAGGTGGAGGAAGTTCTTCCTGGTGTTGAGAAGCGGAGTCATTGGAATCAACAACTTCCCACCCATGCTGCAAAATAAAGTTGAATGGGTGATGAAAAGGTTAATTTTGTTTTTGCTTCTAGAATAAGAAAGCAACGTTACAGCTTAAAAAACAATGACAACACCACACACACACAACATAAAATCCACAATTAAGTCAACTGTCTAAAAATAATACCTGGTGTTTTTATAGGAGGTTTAATTTTAAAGAAGCTATTAAGAATAATCAGCCAGTAAACAAGCTTTATTAAGTGCTTACTATGTGTCAGGCACTGTGCTATGCACTGAAGACACAAAGAAAAGAATGATCCTGGGTTCTGCCCTCACAGAACTCATATCCTAATAACATCTGAATAACTAAGTACAAACAAAATATGTGGTGTAAGTGGGAGATAAGTCATAGGGAAGGCGTTAGTGGTGAAGAAGATGAAAACAGGCCTGCTATAGAAGGTGGGATGTGAGCAGAGTCTTGGAGGAAGCTGAGGAAAATAGGACGTGAATGTGGAAAGGGAGAGTGTTCCCAGTATGGGGGACGGCCACTGAAAAGACAGACAGTAAACAGATAGAGTGTTGTATGTGAAGAAAAGTAAGAAGGCCAATATTACTGAAGAGGAATGAAGTGTAAGAACACTGGAATGGTTAAAAAAGGTGAGGCTGTGAAGGGTTCGAAATGCACAACTGAGCATTTTATATTTGACCCTTGAGGTAACAGGAGTTTCCTGACTAGGAGGAGGAAAGAGTGAGTATTGATACAGGACCTACGAACAGTTTTACAAATATCTCATTTGATCTTCTTAACTCTAAGAGGTAGGTGTTATTATCGTTCCCATTTTACAGATGAGGAAACGGTGGTAAACAAAGGTGAAGTGACTTGCCTAGGGTCACACAGCTAGTTAATTTAGGAAAATCACTTTGGTAGCCAAATGGAAGATGAACTGAAGCAGGTAGGCCAATGAGAAGGCCAGTGCAGTGGTTCGGGCAGGGTTTGCACTAGGGTGGCTGTGTGACTATAAAAGAAAGAACCTGTTTTTATGAAAGATGTTAAGGCAAAAATGACAAGACTTGGCAGAACACTGGCTATGAAGTGTGAGTTAGAACGAGGAGTTAAGGGTGACATCAAAATTAATAGCCTGAGTAAGCGAGAAGACACCAAAGCCCTCCACAGTAATAAAGAAGTTCAGAAGAGGAGAGGCTTTGACAGGGGAAAAACAGTGAGTTCTGTGTGGGCATGATATGTTTGAGATGCCTATGGGGAATCTAGTCTGAGATGATCAGAGGATAATTTGTGATGTAGGACTAGAGCTTAGGAGAGAGACTAGGGCTGGGGATAAAGATCTGGGAGTCATCCAAATAGAGAAGACATGACGAGATGGACAAGTGAGAAATACAGAGAGAAAAGAGAGGAGAAGATGAATGGATCCTTGGCAGACACTCATGGTGAATGTGGTGTAAGTGGAAGATAAGTCAGAAGGAAGATATTAGCCATGAAGAAGATGAAAATAGACCTGCTGTAGAAGGTGGGACGTGAGCAGAGTCTTGAAGAAAGCTAGGGATAATATGAGGTGAATGTGGGAAGGGAGAACATTCCAGGTATTAAATGAAGATCCGGCAAAGAATGGTCAGTCAGGTAAGAGCGGAGTCACAAAAACCTAAGAAGGAGAGAGTTTTCAGAAAAAGAGGGTGATCAACGATATCAATACTAAAGATCAATCAAGAAGGATGAGGACGAAGGAAAAGTCATTTTATCTGGCAATTAAGACAACACTGGTAATTTTGTGCAGGGCAGTTCCAGCTGAATGATGATGAATCCAGAAACATTGTGGACAGTTTAGAAGAAAGTGAGAGGAGAAGTGAGAGTATCTACTGTAGATGGATTTCTCAAGGAGTTTAGCAAAGAAGGGTAAGAGATATACAATGCATGTTAGCAGGGGTATTAGTGAGGAATTTTAAAGATGGAGAAATAAGAATGTTTGAAAGGAACAGGGAAGCCACAAGTAGAGAAAGACTGGAAATGAGTGAGAGTATGAGGATGATACAGGAGAAAATGGGATGAAATGGAACGCAGGTGTGTAGAGATGGGGTTGCCTTGGCAAAAAAGAAAAACATGAAAGACAGAGGTGAAGAGGAGATAGTGGGGGAAGACATCTAAGTGATGTGAGATGAGAAAGAGGGGAGAAGAAGAACAGATAAGGTAGAGGAAAACCTTGATTCATACTCCTTAAAAACAAACAGGCCAATTGCTGAATAATGAAGGAAAGACTGTTTAGGAGGGATTGAGGAGAGATGAGAATGTATGAATAGCTCCTGTGGTGAGTGGGATAAAAAAATAGACTAAGGACATGAAAAATGATTTTCTTACTCAAGTGAGGGCCTGGTTAAAATTATTAAACATAAACTTGTAGTCATTTTAGAGCTAAAAGGAACCAAAGGAATTATTTAATCTACCTCCTTCATTTTATAGAAAGAACAGTGACTTCCTTAACCTTATACAGTTGGCAAGGGGCAGGGTTAAAGCAAGATCACAGGTATTCTGATGTGTTTACTTGTATTTATGAAAGATGTTAAGGCAAAAATGACAAAATTATTATTACAAAAATTAATTTTACAAAAAATTATTACGAAATATGATTTTAATAAATTGCTACAGGCTCTGAAGGTTATCTCAAAAGAGAAGTGTCAAAAATGTTTTGAGTAATAATAGCTTCATTTAGGATAAATGGAATAATAATAAGAATCTTCCAAGGTGACTATTTTAAAGTAATTTATGCTGTTAAAAAATTATTCCCATTATTTTATTGTTGTACTTGGGTGTGACTTTTCGTTTGAAGGCCTATATGGCTTTCATCAGAGCTTCACTAACATGACACCCATGTTTATTTTATGATAGGTAATATATATTCTAACATCTTTAAATGATGAATGAAATACTGAATAAGACCCCATTTTGCAGATGTCATTGATTTACCTGAAATCTTATTGTAGGCTAAAATGGATCAGTGTTAAGGCCAGGAAGAGATGAACCACAGGTCTAACATGATTTTTTTTCTAGGTAAGGAGCTACCACACCCATGGCTGGTTTCTTAGGAAAATGGCACCCCCTGCAACTGGCTTCATCCCTGGAGTCAGATGTAGATAGGGAACTGACGCTTTTCTCCTTTTATTCTAGTGACAATGCCTCCATACAAGCAGGCTGCCTTGCCTTAGAGCTAAAATTACATTTTACAATACATATTTTCAGCATGAAGTATTCCTTTCCTAATGTCCCAGAGTAAAATCACCATAAAATTATTAATATGTTGGTTACTGCCATCAGACGAGTAGGAGAGTGTAAAAAATGACTGGATTTAAAATAATCAATGAAAATATGCTGACGTGCTTATGGTGCCTTGAAATTCAGAGCTGTCCACCACCCACTTGTTCAGTTTTTTCTTCAAATACTATCCATAGAGATAAATGTTGGTGAGTGAAATATGGCCCAAAACTTGGCTTTTCCATCTGAGGGGCCTGTTAACGTGTCCATAACACATGATTCACACAATACAACAGCTGCACACAAATGGCAGACCAAGTAATAGTTAGGTCTTGATTAACAGCCACTGCCAGAAGCAGAGGAATAACTGCCTAACAAAAAAGAACTGAGAGAGTCTTGCAAGATGTAAAAGCACAGAAAAAAGTAACTGTTTTAAGTGGAAAATGGGAAGGCATTGGTGAACCCTCCCTACTCCTCATCAAACCCCCTCCTCAAAGAAAGGAGAAAGAAAAGAAAAATTTATCAGGAGAGTTAATGCCAAAATGGTTATTTCTAGGGAAGGGTTATCTAGAGCATTCTCACATGTGGGTGCCAAATGAAAAAGAAACTCGGGAGAGGTTTTCTAATGTTTCTAGCCACTCTGAATGAATCCCAAGGGTTAAAAAGGATTTTAAAAGGGATAAATATTCAAGTCATGATGGAATTAAATGAATAGGGTAGCTTTCCAAATCCCTTACAGGGGTGGGAAGGAACAAAACCTGGGTAATCCTATCTTAAAAAAGAAAGAAATTCATAGTAGAAAAACTATTCGATTGTTCATGGTAGCTACATTAAAATTAAAAAGTTAACTCATCTTTATAAAATAAGTGGGCTATTTGGTTTTAAAAATCATATTCACAAGGGGCGGCCAGGTGGCTCAGCTAGTAAGAGCACTGGCTCCAGTGTCAGGATGACCTGGAGATCGAATCCCGGGCTCAGACACTCAGCACCACACCCAGAAATAACTGGCCGTGTAACCTTAGGCAAATTACTTAACCCCGATTGCTTAAAAAAAAAAAATCATATTCATAGTCAAGAAAGCATTTAATTTCTTTCAGAGAGATCAATAAGAAGGTACTAATAAGATAATATATCAAAATGCTTTAAAATTTAAAAAGATCTAAATGTAAACTATTTTTATGATTATTATTATCTGATACCATGTATGATTGTTCAAACAACAACATCATCTGATATAAACGTGCATTTTCTTTGATTGTCACAAAACATTTATTGACTTCACTAGCACAAGTAACTGAGTAAACTCCACAAAGTTTTGAAATTCTTTGATGTCCAAAGGGCCACTGTCTAAACTCAAGATTTAATAATTTGGTCAGATAAGGCTCATTATGCTTTTATGTTTAACATTATGTTTAACAACTAGCATTTATCTGGAACTTGAAGGTTCTAAAAGCACTTTATATGTATTATATGGGCAGCTAGGTGGCTCAGTAGATAGAATGTCAGGCCTGGAGTAAGGAAGAGTCATCTTCCAGTCTCAGATACTAACTAGCTGTGTGACCCTGGGCAAGTCACTTTAACCCTGTTTGTCTCCGTTTCTTCATTTGTAAAATGAGCTGGAGAAAGAAATAACAAACCACTCCAGTATCCCTGCTAAGAAAACTCCAAACGGGGTCATGAATCATCGGACACAACTGAAAGGACTGAACAACAATACAAGTATCACCTGATCACTTGATCTTGGCAACAGCCTGGGAAGTAGCTGTTTTTATCTCCATTTTACAGGAGATGAGACTGAGGCTGGAAGAGGTTTACGTAGTAAGTGTGTGAGGGAAGATATGAATTTGGGTCTCCATGACTCCCAGCCCTGCACTATGCCACAAATGTAGTAACACAGTGCAAGAAAACAATATAAAATCTTACAGATGCAAGCAATTCTCAAATTTCTTTTTTTTTAACCTTTTTTTTTCTTTTTAAATCGCAAATTTCCTTCCTCCCCACCCCCAATCCCCATTCTATACTTAACAACACTTCTTACCTTTGTTAGAGGAAAAACATTAGAAGAGTTTGTGGTAAATATTTACATTTTATAAACAACACAGGCTACAATGAACTGCCATATATCCTCATTACAATGTCTGAACATGGTAGCCATCGTTATTTCCAAAACAGACAGGTGCCAATACGTTTGTTCATATTTCTGAAATGAGGTACTCTGAAAAAATCTTAAATTCACTTTAGCTATTACATAATTTTTAAACAACTGAAAAAACATAAAGCAAAGGGTCTTACCTCTAAATCTTCCCTCTGATCATTATTTTCTTCATCTTGTCCTCCATTCTTTGGCATGTATGCCATTTTCAATCGTAAGAAGCCTTTTACCCGGGATTTATGACTATAAAATAGGGAGAAAAGACAAGTTACCAAAGGCTTTGGCACAACTATGCTTTTTATGGAATATATTTATTCATGTGAAAAGAGTAAAATTTAAATACACTGACATCTGCATTCATGGGAAACAGCAAAAATAAACCCATACCTTCTTGGTCGGAGGAGGAAATCCTTAAAGGTGTAGGGTCGTTCCATGGCTGGGTCTTCAGTCTATAAACATGAGAAGCAAATTAGGTTTGAAGACTGATGGTCTTTATGTTTTTGATCTACTAAACTGGATCATGAATTTTCCCATTATAAAGCAAGGTTGATTTCCCTACATTTAGAAACAATGGCCAAGACCTCACCAGGAGACTACCTTGGGTAGATCTACTAGCATTACCACAACAAAACCTACTTGAGGCCCTAACATTAATTCCAACAGTAGATATTAAGTCACAATGTCTAAATTATTGTACATAAACTGCCAGCTGCAATTTATAACCACAGGATACAGATCTCAATATAACATAGCTGATAAATGTCAGCATTTTAGTGGCCAATAACAAACCATCATGCCCAGTTGCAATTAAAACTACTTCTGTTAACTTCTTGTTTTTAGGTCTTTTTTTTTTTTAGATTAAAATCATTGTAAATATTTTTATTTAAAGTTTTTAATTCCAAATTCTATCCCTCCTTCCCCCCAACTCCTACTCCTTCCCTAGATGGTAAGCAATCAGATATAGGTTATACATGTGCAATTTTGTAAAACATTTCCATATTAGTCATTTTATATAAGCCTTGAATGAAAGAAAAAAAATGAAAGTGTAAAATAGCATGATTCACTCTGTATTCAAAAAATATCAGTTCTTTCTCTGGAGAAGGATAGTATGCTTCACCTTTAGGATTGCCTTGGACCATTGTATTGCTAACAATAACTAAGTCATTCAGAGTTCTTCAATGAACGATATTGCTGTTACTACATACAATGTTCTCCTGGTTCTTTTCATCTTCTGTATCAGTTCATCTAAGTCATTCCAGGTTTTTTGAAATCATCTTTGTAATTTCTTTTTTTTTTTAATTTTTTCTTTAATTTATTTTTAGCTTTCAACATTCATTTCCACAGGATTTTGAGTAACAATTTTTTCTTTCTGTCTTTCCCCTACCCCCACCCAAAAATAGCAAGCCTACTGAATACCCCTTTGTCTAATCTATTCTCTCTTATATCCTCCCTCTTCACCCTCTAACTTTCTAGTAGGACAAGATGGATTTCTACACCCCATTGCCTGTATTTCTTATTTCCCAGTTGCATGTAAAAAACAAATTTTTTTATATTTGTTTTTAAAATTTTTGAGTTCCAGAATTTTTCCCTTCCTCACCTGACCCCACTGGGAAGATAAGCAATTCAATATAAGTTGTACACGTGTAGTTACCCAAATCATTTCCATAGTAGTTATATTGTGGAAGACTAACTATATTTCCCTCCATCCTATACCACCCCACACTTATTCTATTTTCTCCTTTGACCCTATCCCTTTTCAAAAATGTTTGCTTCTAACTACCCTCTCCCCCAATCTGCCCTCCCTTCTATCATTCCCCCTTTTGTGCCTACTCCCCTATTTTCCTGTAGGGTAAGATACTCAATTGAGTGTGTATGTAATTCCCTCCTTAAGTCAAATTCAATGAGAATAAGGTTGTCCCATTCCCTTTCACCTTCCTGCTTTTCCCCTCCATTTTAACAGTTTTCTCTTGCTTCTTTTATATGAGATAATTTACCCTAATCTATCTCTCCCTTTCTCCTTCTTCTCCCAATGAACTCCTCTCTCACCTCTTAATTTTATGTTTTAGATATTATCCCTTATGATTGAACTCATCCTGTGCCCTCTGTCTATGTATACATGAACATACATATGCCCACACTCACATATATATTTATATACACATACACCCTCCTAGACATAGATATGTATGTATACACACACACAAACATATACATATTCCCTTCAACTATCTTCATACTGAGAGAAGGCTTATGAGTTACAATTATAATTTTTCCATGTAGGAATGTAAATAGTTCAAATTTGATAAGTTCCTTATGAATTCTTTTTCCTGTTTATCAAGCTTCTCTTGCTTCTTGTATTTGAAAGTCAAATTTTCTGTTTAGCTCTGGTTTTTTCATCAAAAATGCTTGAAAATCCTCTATTTCACTGAATGACCATATTTTCCCCTGTAGTATTATACTCAATTTTGCTGGGTAGGTGATTCTTGGTTTTAGTCCTAGCTCCTTTGACCTTCGGAACATCATATTCCAAGCTCTTTGATCCCTTAATGTAGAAGCTGCTAGGTCTTGTGTTATCCTGATTGTGTTGCCACAATACTCAAATTGTTTCTTCCTGACTGCTTGCAGTATTTTCTTCTTGACCTGGGAACTCTGGAATTTGGCTATAATATTGCTAGGAGTTTTCTTTTTGGGATCTTTTTCAAGGGCTGATGAGTGAATTTTTTCAATTTCTATTTTGCCTTCTGGTTCTAGAAGATCAGGGCAATTTTCCTTGAGAATTTCTTGAAGGATGATTTTTAGGTTCTTTTTTAGATTGTGGCTTTCAGGTAGTCCAATAATTTTAAAACTATCTCTCCTGGATCTGTTTTCCAGGTCAGTGGTTTTTCCAATGAGATATTTCACATTGTCTTCTATTGTTTTGTTTGTTTGGATCTGTTTTATAGTATCTTGATTTCTCATAAAGTCATTGGCTTCCAATTGCTCCAAACTAATTTTGAAGGAGTTATTCTCTTCAGTGAGTTTTTGAAATTCCTTTTCCATCTGACAAATTTGGCTTTTTAAGGCATTCTTCTCCTCATTGGCTTTTTGGGCCTCTTTTGCCATTTGAGTTAGTCTATATTTTTAAGGCGTTATTTTCTACTGTGTTTTTGGTTCTCCTTTAGCAGGCTGCTGTCTCACTTTTCATGATCTTCTTCCATCATTCTCATTTCTCTTCCCAATTTTTCCTCCTCTTCTCTTACTTGATTTTTGAAATCCTTCTTGAGCTCCTCCATGGCCTATAACTAGTTCATATTTTTCTTGGAGGCTTTTGATGCAGGAGTTCTGACTTCACTGTCTTCCTCCCACTCCACGCCTTGATCCTTTTTGTCCCCAAGAAAGGATTCTAATGGTCTGTTTGTCCTTCCTCTCCTCGCTCATATTGTAAGCCAAATACTTGACTTTTGAGCTCTTTGCCACGGTAGAATTCTGCTTCCAGAATGGAGAGCTTTGTCCCAAATAGCTGGGGTTTTTGCAGCTGCTGGAGCTATCAGGAGGGCACCATCTCTATAGCCCCACAAGCTCTGGGTCACTGGCCACATACCCGAGGGGCATCACCCAAGACCACGATCCAGAACTAAGCAGGTTAAAGCAAGAGCTATTACCCTTTGAATGGTTGCTTGGTCCCCCTTTGATCTGCAGGTCAGGAGCTCCTGAGACAGCCACATGGTGCAGTCACGGCACCTCCACCACTTCTTTCCCCTGGGACAGGGGCCAGACAGCACTCCTCCATCCCTCCTATTCCAACAGAGTGCCACACTGACCTTTTTACTTTGTCTTGGTGTTTATGGGTTAAGAAGTCTGGAGACTGCCACAGCTGCTGGTGGTTCACTCTTCTGAAGTCTACTCTGGCCACTGCTGGTTAGGGCAGCCCTGGGGCCGGAACCGTGGCTCATGGGGGAGTGTGGTCGGCTCCCAGTGTGCTTTGATGAACCCTTCCTGTGGGCTTGCTGGTCTACCTTCAGTGGGAGATTTGTTTCTCTCTGTCACTTTGTGGGTTCTGTAGCTCTAAAGTTTGTTTAGATTCATTTTTTTTTACATGTATTGGAAGTGTTTGGAGCAGGAGCTCACACCAAGTTTGTGCTTCTACTCTGCTGTCTTGGCTCTGCCCCCAGAAGTCTCTCCTTCTGGTAACTTCTAACATTCCAATTTCTACTGATGACAGTAACATTCTCCCTGTTACTATAGTTCTAAAACTGAAGCAAAATCCCTCTCCCTCATAGCTCACATCCAATCAATTGCTGAATCTTGGCAGTTGTACCTCTGCAAACTTGGACTGTCCCCAACTTACAATACCTCTCACTTACAATACTTTCACTTTAGTTCAAGTACTCATCACATCTTGCCTTAGACCAATATAATTATCTAACTATTCTTTTTCTGTTTCCAATATCTTCCATCTTCAATCCATCCACCACACATTCCCCAAAATAATCTTCCTAATGTTGAAGTGTGACCATGTCAACTCTACTGAAAGACAGTGCAATGTCACCACACCCAAGCAAATGGTTTCATGAAGCACTGTGACCAGCAAAATGCATGACCCAGGAGACAATGTTTTGATGATGAGCCTCTGAAATTAAGGTACTTATGAAAATCACTAGATCTATACATGAAGCCATTGCAGTTTAATAGAACGAATTGGAGCTTATACTTCATGGGAATAGACAGCCTCTGAGACGCAAGAATCATCTATAGCCCAGGAAGAAACATCAATAAGTAGGACTTTAGTCAAGGCCCCTCTCACACTAAGAGGAAAAAAATGTCATTCAATAAGAATTCAGAATAGTTTTCTCAGAATCAAAGCAAAACAACTTGAGCAGAAAAAAATGCATCAGAAACAAATGAGGACCTAACATACAAAATAATACATTCAATGTATTTATCAGGTTAACATCTCTCGTGTACTCCTCTGCTAGAACCTGATTAGAACATAATATGGAAACAAGAGTCTTAAGTTCTTCCTGCTTATTTAAATTAATTCTGTGGAAGAGCTGAGAAATAGTCGTATATCATAGCACAAAAGAATTATAAAGCTGAAAATGATCCTAGAGGTTTTAGAGACCAATTCTCCCATTTCCTCTCAGACAACTAAAGCCAAAGGAGGTCAAATGACATACATTTGAGGGTTGCTCATGTCAGCACAATTGCCAGGGGATAATGAAAGCTTGGAGCAGTAAGTTAGGGCAGCACCATGGTAATAAAAGCATTCAGCCCCTTCCATCTCTATTGTGCTGCACTGCCACGATGACAGGCAGTACATGATGGGGATGTTTAAGGAACAAGAAGAATGAAATTCAGCACTAATGGTTAAAAGCCTGTCCACTACTGAAAACTTTGTGGTGGATTTCAGTGATTCAGACCCAGGTAGACTCTGGGATTCCCAAAAGCTGTGTCTGAACTGCCAAGAGCTTAGAGATTTCTCAGTGTGCCTCTACTGGTGATAACGATCATTTCTCTATCTCTAATAGTACAATGACCCTTGGGAAGGTGTTAAGAGTGCCAATAGAACTCTGTTAGACGGAGGGCTGCCTGCTACAGTTAAAAGCTGAAGTTGGCAGCCAATCAACTATACTTTAGTCATCGTATCGAAGTCTAACACACTGTGTTTATTTCCGTCTCTGTGGGCATCTGTCTGTGTACTGAGCTGTACTTGGTAGCTACTAGCTGGAGGGGTCAGCTTTCTGGCAAAAAGTCCTTTCGAAACAGCCAAGGATTGTATTTCTGATATGGCAACCGAGACTCTGAGGCCTCATCAACCTTGGGGTATCTTTGGGAGCCCCAGACATAACACACAGTAGCAAAGCTAGTATTAATTAGACTCTAGCCTTCTATTTTCCACTCCAGTCTAGGACTCTCTTTTTCATTTGTTGTAAATGCCAATCTTCCAATTTCCACATTCCTTTCTGCTTCCCCTACATACAACTTTGTTTTTGAAACTCAAGTGGTTCACAACATAAATCCTGTCCTCTAGGCTTTGTAGACTTTTATGAGAAGCTAAACATATGAATAGGAATCTCTCGTTACTACCAACCCCCACCCCTAAAAGAAAAGACATTTTAAAAAAGGTATCTCATTGGGTTGGAGAAACAGATGGTCAAGTTTTCTAAAAATACATTTTAACTTATATCTCTTATTTTTACATGACTTAAGTGGTTAAGATTTTTCCTGTACAAAGTCATGGCTTCTGTCTACCTTTCAACAAATGAAACATCATCCATAACTAAAAGAAGTAAAACTGAGGTAAAGAAAAATAAGGGGAAAGATGGGACCTATTTCTGAAGGAAGGAAGCTTACTAAAGTGGAGAAAATTCAAATTTGTGCAGAGAGGAGCTGGGTTCTGCTACTGCTACTTATGACCTACGTGACCTCGAGGAAGTTCCTTAACCTCTCTAAAACATACCAGTTTTCTCATCAGTAAAAGAGATTGGACCATATGACTGCTCAGGCACCTTACAGCTCTAAATACATCCTCTGCTATTGCCAGTACTGGAAAACTCTAATCTCTTAAATTTATTAATAAATTAATTAATTTCTTAATGAGGAAAAAAAATCACCTCCTATTTCACCTCTGTATTACTCCTTTTTAGGGAATAGAGTAAATTTCCATGTGGGTGAGTCTTTTTTCTCCCAGATCATGAGAGCTCAGATCATGTATAGGTAAGACTTCATTCCGATTTCAATTCATTTTCATCTACCGGTAGAATGCCAGAATAGAATCTCAAGTAATGGTATGTAAGGGAGAGCAGAGTGTCTAATAAGTCCCAGGTCCCCAGTGGTTAGTATAGGATGCTGAAGAGGAGCCCAAGCAATCCACCACAGAGATGCCAAAGGGCTCACTACTTAGCGTTCTTCCACAAAAGAATCGGCTCACGTGTAAACCCGTTTAGGCGTGGGAACACCCTGATCCACTCGTATTTCTGAGAAGTTTCTTTCGGCTAGTGAGTTCATAATTGTAAATGTGGCTCAATGGAAAGTTTCATTATGAAGAATGGCAATATAGAATTTTACATTGCAAATGCTGTCACCCAACATTTACTCTGTCAAGGGGCTTCTAGAATTTCTATGACAGATTATTTTGGTGTCTAATGAGGAGAGAAAAATACATTGTTTGATTATTATTTATGAAAAGGTAATGATTTGAAATCTTAGGATTATTCTTTTTTAAAACATAAAATAGGGTTTTTCAGTTAATAAAAATAATCCTAATATTGAACTTTGATCTGTTGTTTTATAGAATGTTTTAAGTAACTTATTACATTCCTAGATTATCCACTGGGGGTGGGGATAGGGGAAAGATTTTTATTGTGCAAAAAGAAGTTAAAAATCAATCTTTCTTGAAATAATTTGTTCTTTTAAAAATTTCAATATTAGTCAATTTGGTAGAAATATCATACAGAAGGCTACGATATGTCATAAATAAAATGGTGTGTTGAGAACCCAAATGGGCAAGGTATAGATTGTCTGGAAGGCTCCATGAGGTCATGGACAAAAGGTACTCGAAAAAGAGGGATACTTTTCCATCACAGTGAATCACAATTAGCCCAGAGGTAAGCAAGGGATAGCTGATTATCTAGATGAAACAGAATTTACAAACACTGATGTATATCCAGTACGTTAAAAAAAAATTTTAAGAATAACACGATCCCCTGAAACATAAATACTCTGCAGAGTGGTTCTTCATATTGGAAATGAAGATCAAGATTAGATATGGGCAATGGATAGAATGAAAATCGGTAATAAAAAGAAGAAAAGTTTGAAGCATTTATGCTCTTTTACTTTGGGGTTATTTCCCTTTTCTAAGAAAGGGAGAGATTTGGACTGAGGTGGATATATACTAACATAGTTTAGAATTTATATGTCTCTTCTTCAGAGACTAGTTGATCTAATCTTGATATCTGAGCAACTTAGGCCAATCAATAATTCCTAAATGAATATAGATTTAGGGTGTTTTCTTCATGTCTTCTTTCCTTACAACCCTATTTCTACGCCTCTCCCTTGTCCTTAGTAGCATTTTCCTCTTCTGATTTCCCCCCTTCCACCCCCAAATTTAACATTCCTAAAAAAAGATGTTCTCCTCTCCTCGTCAGAGAAATTCAGGATTCTGTCAAGACTCAGTCTCAAGTACCACCTCCCATGGAGAGCTTTCCTGTTCTTTTACTCCAGAGGCTCTTAACCTTTTTTGTATCATGGACTGCTTTGGCAGTCTGGTAGAGCCCTATGGATTCCTACTTAGAATAATGTTTTAAAATTGGTTAAATCATATACATAAGAATATTAAGAAAATCATTTATGCTAAAATCATTGCTAAAATGAAAAAAAAAAGCTTCACAGACTCTCCAACAAGTTAAAAATCCCTCTTCTAGTGCTGTCTCCTATCAAGGCATCTGACATTTGATTTGTATATGTCTTGTGTATACCTACTCATGCACTTGTTGTTTTTCCCATTAGAATATAAGACCCTTGAGGGAGAGCCAGGAGTTTCTTGCTTCTATCTTTAAATTCTGGCTAACTGATTGATTGCTATATATCCTCAACGAAATCCACAAACCTAATCTATCTGCACAGCACTAGTATGTTGGTACTAGAAAAGATAGCTTGAACAATTTAAATGATATTGCTCTTACTACAAACTAGTCCATAGCAAAGAGTCTTTATATTTGTTTAAAAGATCCTTCAGGAATGTCTCACTCTGATGTTTCATCACAGTCAGGCCAGTGGGGTACAAACTTTGCTGGGTTTAATGGAGAGACAAAGTCTTTGAAGCGGCCTGGAGGAACTCATCACCAGAGGACTACTTTTTTAAAAAGCTATAACAAAACTTATTAAAGATCATCATCTAACCGTAAGGCGTGGAAGGGTTACAACTAGTATTGGGGAAAAGAAGTATCCACATTGATAAAATTACAGCTCTTTTAAAGTGGAGGTTCTTAATTTTTTTTGCGTATCATTGAAACATGTCTGATAAAGCCCTTCTCAGAATAATGTTTTCAAATGCAGAAAATGAACTATATAGGATTACAAAGGAAACCGATGATAATGAAACATAGCTAGGAATTATTTTTTAAATAAGTTCACAGAGCCCAGGTTAAGAAGTTCTGTGTCTACAAACCTATCGACACACACATATTTTGATCAATTAAATAAATGCTGCATATTAAAATAGGTACACACAAATTAGACCTTTAAAATATTGAGACATTTTCTTATGGGATATCTTATTTTATAGCCATCATTTAAAGAGGTATGTCTGTGTTTAAATAAAAAAAAAATACATTCAAAAGCACACATACCAGAGTGCTTGTATCTGAGAGCTTCAGATTTTTTATACAAGCTGTGCTGCTTGCCAAGAACTATCTATTTGAAACCTTTATTTCTTAACAGGGCCCCTTAGTAGGGTTTTTGCTATCAGATTCCTTTCAGATATTTTAAGAAGCTTTCATTGGTAGCAGCCATTCTGCATGTTCACTCTGGTAAGAAGAGCTTTGGGTCAACCCAGTAGCTAAGTTCTCAACAGCTATTTTAAAACTGTTTAATTAGTGGAAAATCTATTCCACCTACACTTACTTGTCATTGCAAATGATGCTAACTATAATGACGATGATGGGTGAATGGTGATGTTAAAAGGTAAGAACAACTATCACTTCTCCAAAGCAATGACTTTTTTGTCCTATATTATACTCTTCATTACATAAACTATCATTTTGTGTTACAAGTAATAGGATGGAGCAAGGAGACTAGAATTTGAGATGTTATCTCTTTCATCAAGATCTTCCTGTCCTCTCTCTTACAGAACCTAGGGGTAGTAACCCTTGCCACTATCCAGAAGCTATCCAGACTCAAGTGCTATACTTCTTCATCACGTTGATTACTCATGCTGGCTGGAAAATGCCTAAGTACAATAGAGAGGCACCAATGACAGAAACTAATCCTAAGAGGAAGCAAAAATGAGATTTATATTTCCTGTCTAGTCTGGGTAAGGGCAGGTAATTTATTATCTTTCTTTATCCCCCAATTTCTTGGGAATCAAGGGAGAAGTTACTGAAAAAAAAGTGAAAAAACAAATTGAACAAATTGGCCAGAAATACAGAAAAGCAATAAAAAAACAAAACAAAACAAAACTGGATTAGAACTGATATTGATAAGCCAAACTTCAAGTTACAGCTGAGATGTCTCTTACCTTTCTAAAATGGGAGTAAGACTTTATCTGATTCTTTCTCTTACCCTACCTCTCATTCCTCACTAAAATATAAGAAATATTTCCCTAAAATTCAGATAATTTATCAAAGGGCTTCAGTTAAAAATTTTTTTTCCATCACATAAAACACAGGTTAGTTAAAACCTTCTTACCGGGAGATGATTAAGAGGAACGTCCACCTGTCCAAGGAAGTCGTCTCTTGTCTGTCAATAAAGCAGAGAAAGAGCAATGAGTTTGTAAGTCAAGTATTGATGAAATAGTAATATTTCAACATTTCAAAAGGAGGATATAAAAAAAGCAGGGAAAAGAGAGAGGGATAGAAGAATCAAAATCAGATGCACATGAATTACTATAGGGTAGGAGGTAAGATGCAAATAGGAATGAATACAAATATTCTAACAATTCTAAGGCACATTTATAACTGATTTCCAAACTTTTAAAATTTCATTTGGTATCTATCACTTCATAATATGCCACTGGACCCTTGGGTTGGCATTGAGAGAAATGAGATGAATCTTAGGAAGGACCAATTCAAGATTATGTTAAGTTGGGCGAGGAGTTAGAACTGACCCCAGTTGAAAATTTTTGGAATATTTGTTTTGTAGCTGGACCCACGATTTCATTTGTATAGGTGAAGGAAGTCCCACTGGTGAAAGGGTTCCTCTGTAATGTACATCAGCATCTTTCTCTGTAACTACAACCTTACAGAGTCATTACAGGGCTGAGAGGTTAAGTGATTACCCACCAAGGTCACACAGGCAGGATGTGTCAGAACTGAGACTTGAACCGAAGTCTTCTTTATTCCAAAACAATTTTTTTTGAGCAGCTACTACACCACAGAAGGGTCAAAATGTGATCCTTTCCTAAAAACTCTAAAGGACATAAAGCAATGGAAATATCCCTAAATGTCAAGCCAGCTGCTATTGTTCCCAGCTCTTAAGGTCATGATTTCTACACTTTCTAGGGAATGCATGCTCAATTCCCCCATCTTCTCTCTCTGCCCATACTGCCATTCCATGTTATATTGTAGATAGAAGAGAGAATGAAAGCAAACAAGAACAAATAAAAGAGAGAGACAGAGGCACAGAAAGAGATTGGAGGGCAGACCCATGATTCTATCACTATGGGGAACTCCTAATGTGAAAAGGCCCTCCAGTTATCCAGATGGGCAAGTGTTCTGTAAGTTACAACCTTATAAAGCCGCCTTGGACATACAACTACGGCGTGTGAGAGGCAGGACTTAGACAAAGGTCTTTATGACTCTGGGCCAGCTTTCCACCCACTATCCTATATTCTTTCTTGGACAGTATGTATGTATGTATGTATGTATGTTTGTAAGTATGTACGTATGTGCATATATGTGTATTTTCCCCTGAAATTAAAGTGAATTTAAATGAACAATTTTAAGGATATTGTGGAATCTTTATAGCTATATCAATAGAGACACATAGGTAAGTGGAAAAACATTCTCTACAATATCAGTTTAGGAATCACTGACCTGTGTAGCTGATGGATATGCTTCACTTGTGTTGCCTAGCAGCCATTACAGTACTGGATGATATAATAAATATAATATAATACAGTACAATGTGATGTAAATCAAACATAGATTCATATGATTGATTCAGATTTATACATTATATAATTATTAATTTTATAATGTATGTGCACATTATATGTTCTCTCCATTGGTCTGAGAGATCTAAAAACATCCTTAATATTAAATTACTTTTAATTCATTTTAGTCTTAGGAGGGCATGATATCATAAATAGAAAGCTGGTCTCAGACCCATGAAGACTGCAGTTCAAGTACTAACTCTGATACTTTATCACTATGTGACTCTGGGCAAATCTGAATTGACCCTGTTAGTCCACCCAGAGAACTCTGATACTAGACATTGTAGAACACTTGCTGATCTGGATCAGTGAAGGGAGTTTCCATACCTAGAGTTTCTCACAGATGAAATCATGGATCCAGTCCCTAACCATACATACACACATGCATATGCATACACATGCCCTCCATATCCATCACAAAATGCAGACTTAATCTCTCTTTTGTTGATTTGAAATACATAGAGGCCTAGAGATATTCTGTGACTTGCCACAGTCATGTGGTGAGCATGTATCAGAGGTGAGACTTCAATCTGGGGAAGAGGGTTAAAACTAGTACTCAGGTCTCCTGACTCCCTGGTCCAGCACTTTTGTCTCCCCAATAAACTATGCTTCACCCTGAAAACTTCTCACTTACAGAATATAAACACCTTCTGTTCAAAATATGCTGGAAAGACTTTCCATCAAATGGTCTGTTGACTTACACTGATCCTTTCCCATTAAAAACAAGAAAAAAAAAGGAAGCTAAATATGAGGAAGATTTTTAAGAAAATTTGCATCAGGTTAAAGAACAGGAACATGCATTTTTGTTCAACCAATCACAGTTGTGGAAACAAAGTTGCTTATTTTTTGGAAAACATCAACCTATTCTGATTCCTTTTGAAGAGATTTTCAACTTCCTTTCTATCATCAGACTTACTGGTGGCAACTAAGATGAATGCTGTATCTTTTATGATAAAATAGAAGACGCTGCCTAGATCTTACTGATCATCTTCCCCAACGAAATGTAGCAGAACAGGCTACAGCAGCAACCCTAACACAAAAAATGTGGTAATCACAATATGGATATTAACATCAGCAGGTTATATTTACATAGAACTTTGATGTCTCATTTGATGCTCAGCCTTGTGGAAGAGGGTACCACATTGCAGTCTCGATTTTACAGATAAGGAATTGGAGAACCAGAGAGGTTAAATAAGCTTTTTGTGGGTATATAGTTAGCAAGCAATAGGGCTGGGAATGAAGGCCCAAGTATTCTGCTTCCAAGTTCTGAGATCTTTCCATGGTAGCCTAGAATAGGCTAGTTAAATAATGTGCAGTTGTTAACAAAGATTAGTATCAATTTATTTTCCCAATAAGAGGGCATGAGAATAATTTTCATTTCACACATAAAAGCTCCACTGTAGGATATATAATCGATCTTTATGGAAGTATTAATTCATGGATATGAATCAAACTTACATACAAACATACTGCTGATCCAATGCACCTCCTTTTCCCTCTCAACTTCTTTAGCTTGCATTAAAATGATGGATAAGTCTTTTGAGACAATCAGCATTTAAATAACACTTCCCAGAATGGGAGGAAATACTACTTAACAAAGCATGGCACTTGAAATAAGCATGAGCTTAGCTTTTCCAGGGGACCCATTTAGACCATGGTCATTGCCACATTTGCCAAGACCTTGGCATGCCTCTCATTCAAGAACTACATAGCTAAGGAAGCTTTGAAAACTATGCAGTCATGTAGACTGAGCCGTGACCCTTTCCAAGTTTGAAATCTAAAGATAACAAACTCACATCCTAAAAGTTTTGATTTCTAATTCCAATAGTCTTATTCATTTTTTTTTTAAAGGAGATTGGTTGGTCAACAAATACTTGAATTACAAGGCAATAGTCTAAGGAAAATCTCACTTGAATAATCATGGCATTTTACAATCTAATTCACTTCTACAAACAATACTGAGTGCATGAAAATCTCTCCATAACCTGGAATCAAACAGAGGCAAAACTACATATCGTGTTTCCCCGATAATAAGCCCTCCCCTGAAAATAAGCCCTCTGGTGTTTTTCTGTCCAAAAAAATTAATAAGACAGTGTCTTATTATCGGGGAAACACGGTAGGTTGTCCACCATTATCTGAGCAATCCAAAGGAAACAGTAGACAATAGTAACAGTCTTATATTCAGGAGGGCAAAAACAGCTGCAGTCTTATTCAAATGTGCTAGCCCTCAGTATCTCTTTCATACCTAGGTATACTTGAAGTACACTGACAATTAGCAAGCTAGATGAGGTGTACCCAGCTGGCTGGATATAAAAACCCTTTATTATGTAGGTGGGGCTTTTGAGTTTTTTGTGTTTACCTATCCAAGCCTCTCTGTGGAACCAGCAGCACAGCCCAACCAAAGTGCCTCAGTTCCCACTGTCCCTCAGGCTCTGGGCTCAAAACTGGTTTTCCTTACATTGTTATCAGCAAAACCTTGATTAATGAATTATTTTTACATTTAAATTGGGCATACACCTCCAATGTGTATATTTACTAATCAGGTACACAGTAAAACTATACTAATAATTATGTGCATCATAAAACTTCTACCAAAAATTTTTTTTAAAACAATCCGATCATGATGAACACGATGAATATCATGATCATGATGAACATCCCAGAGTCAATAGGGAACTACTGGAGTTTATTGAGTATAGGAGTGATATAATGTTGTAAAGGTTAGGATACTGATAGACCCAGGGAGCCTTGGATTATCTCCTCATACTCCCACGACACTAGGTAGGATGGTTTTCAGCAAAGAAATTATTGAACATACCTAGGGTAATTTAAGCTAAGTTTGTCTTCAGGTAGATTGATCAGAGACCCAAATGTGGACCCTTTTAGTTCACAGTATATAGTAGAGTTTATGAGATCTTTAATGCATATTACAACCCATCCATTCTCACTCATCTTGGGTGATTTACTTTTTCCCACTCAAAAAGGGTGGGTGTGATCACTGCTCATTGCTGGCATGCTGAGGCCAATTACTAAACTACAAGGTAATCTGCAGAAATGGGCAGGGGGTAGATTTTATTGATGGTATCTACATGCCTAGTGCTCTGGGTTCCCATGCAGCATTTAGGGTATAAATACCCTAAGGGGATAAGAAAGGGGAAGGTTGGGAATATGCCCAGCAGGGAGCAAAGGCAAAATGAGTGAGTTTGGGGAGGCTAAGGTGGTGTGTGGGCATGTTTGGCAACAAGCCCCAGAACTGGCTACTGCAGGAAGGGTAGGATGAGACCCAACTTCCAATCCTCTGATTTACTGATCCCACACCCACTGGCATTAGGTCATTGACTCTGATTTTGGAGACTAGCATCAGAGGACAAGGAAAAAATCCTCAGCCTGGCGCTTGAGCCCCTTAGTGATCTGGCCACCAATTCTCTTTTCAGTCTCACCTCTCATTGCTACTCTCACATAGACCTCCTTCTCCTGCCAAAATAATCTACTCTATAACATGAATGTAATATTATTTATATTACCTTCCTGATCCATTTCAACAAATGCTTCTTAGGTACCTACTAGGAACAAAGCTCAGTGATAGGTGTTGGGATGAATACAAAAATGGAAATGGAACTGTCTTGATTATCAAGCCACTTGAAGAGGTGGTTACATTGTGCACATGAAAAAGTAAACATAAGGTAATTTGAAGGAGAAAGCACAGGAAAAAACAAAGAATCAGACAAGGCTGAGAGGAGGATATGGCACCCGAACCTGAGCTAATCTGAGAAGTCTAAGAGGCAAAAGTGAGGAGGAAGAAATTGCATATGGAGGTAACAGCTGGTGGGGGGAGGGGCCTGGGACAAGACATTACCTATGGAGTAGTAAGTAGTCAGTTTGACTAGGACATACTACACACAAAGAGGAGTAACGTGACATGAGTCAGGAAGGTAGCCTGGAGACAGATGATTAAGGGCTTGAAAATCCCGGGTGAAGAATTTGTGTTTTAAAGGCTAACTAAAGACTTTTGAGAAACGGAGAAGCAGGTTTAGCCCTGTGCTTTAGGACTGGGAGAGGGAGAGACTAGAACTGGGAGACCAAATTGGGAAGATGCTGCAATAACCAAAGTAAGAACCACAGTGAAGGCCAGCTGAAGAGAAAGGAGGAAACATGCAGAAGTATATTTACAGTAGAATTGAAAGCACTTGGTAAATGAATGGCTATGGGCTTTGAGGGAGTAAGGGACAGATAAATCAGAGATGACGAAATTTACAAAACTGGGTGAATAGAAGTCTCATGATGTCCCCATCAGCTTGGTATTTGGATAAACTGAGCTGGAGATGCTGATGAGACAGAGTTAAGAGATTACCAGCAAGCAGCTGGTGATGGAGGACTAGAATTCAGGATGGAGGGTGGGGCCTGAGATAGAGATTTGGGAGTCTTCTTTATAGATAGACTGACTAAATGGAAGCTGAAGACTTCAAGGAGAGAGGGGATAAAGAGAAGAGAAAGGACATAGAAGAGAAAGAGCATAGGACAGAACCTTCAGGGAAAACCACAGTCAGGGGATTGGAGACAGATGGTCATCCAGAAGAGAGGCCAAAGAGGGAAGAGTAAAGTAGACAGGAGATCAGAGAGAACAGGCTCATGGCACACACGGAAGGAGAATTTACTGAGGACAAGGTAATAGTCAATAAGGATAGAAGCAGTAGAGAGGTCAAAGAAGATGAAGACTGAAGAAAGGAGTTCAGATTTAGCAATTAAATGATCCTTGGCAACCACATTAGAGGACAATTTCAAGAAAGTGGAAGAAGAGAAGTTAGATTCCAGGGGATTAAGATGTAAGTGGGAGGTGAAGCTCGAGAAAATTTGCAAAAACAATTTGTAATAGTAATTGAATTTAAAGATACCACTGCATTGGCTTGGTTTTTGGTTTGATTGTGTTAAAACACAGAGCTTGTGAATCCCACTTGTGGGATGGACTTGTTGACCTGAAAAGAGAGGGCTGAACGGGGAGGAGCTAGTGATGTAAATTTAGAGAGACACAAGAAGAGAGAGAGGCAGAAGAACTTTTTGGAAGCAGCACCTTTGGAGGCAGAGAGAGACTGAGAGGATTGCTGAGGGCCACTTTGAATGGCCCAGGACTTTTGAGAGCTGCCACCCAGAGCTACCAAGGACTGAGGAGACATGGCTGTTATGCTGGTACTTTGTCTGTCTGTTTTGATGTTGTTTTGCCAGATTTGTCCACTGGTGAAGGACAGTGCTGTTGTTTCAGAGGTTCTGAAACCTTGCTGTTGGTTCCGAAGCCCTGAAGAAGGATTTTCTTGTTGTATGTTTACAGAAATCCTGGAAGGGGGTTTTGCTAATGTTTTCAGGGGTCCTAGGACTGTTCTGCAGACAGAGAATGAATTAATGAAGACACTGGCAATGTATCTTGTGGCGTTGCTAAGCTTTGTCTCCCCAGGAACAAAGATTGCTGAGAACTTGCCTCATGCCAAGATGAAAAAAGACCTCCATTTGGGTATTAAATGGTGTGCTTAAGCTTGTTGTAACTCTGGGGTAGATTCAATTGTGATCCAAGGGTGGGGAACTTTTGACCTTTTTGTGCTCTGTGATTGAACAAATGAATGTACTTTACTTATGATTGGAAACTAATCTCCATTTGAGAACAGGGGCTTTGTGATGGACTAAATGAATGTACACCCTAGGGGTGGAGTAGTATTTAGAAGAGGGGCTTTGTGATTGATTAAATGAATGTAATGTCCAGGGGTGGGGTAGTACTTGATTAAATCACACTTGGTAAATGCTGTATTTTGAATTATGCTATATGTTGATTCTCTCTGTTCTTAATTTGTCACTGAATAAAATGGAGCGCACCTATGCTGGTATTTTGAACTTTCGGAAGTTGCCTTTGCTTGGCATTACACAATTCCATATAGAAGGCTGGCAATTAAAGGGAAGAGAGATTAAAAGATGATCATTTGAGGGACTGGCAAAATTAAAAGAGGACTTTGTTTTTAAAATGGACTAAGTAGCCTGAGCATTATTTGCCTGCAGTATAGGAAAAAGCCTACTTTAAAAGAATATGATTGTTTAAGGAAAATACTTTGTGAACCTTAGAGCACTATAGAAATGTGATTTAGTATTCTCTATATGTTCAAACTCTAGCTTTTATGGTCTCTTCATTTTCTGTCCATACTTTGAGCTTGCCTAGGTTCCGCTTCCTCCTTCTTTCCCCCATCTATTATTCTTCAAGGATCAGTTCAAGTACTTGCCTTCTCCATGAAGTCTCCCCTGACCATATCAAAGATCTCTCCCTATTCTGAATTCCTCAGCTATGTCACTTACTCTATGTACTACTCATTTGGGATGGTTCTCTTTGTTAATTATCTTCATTTATTATTTAATTCAACAGAAAGGAAAGAGAAAATTCATTGAAGTTAAGGAATGAGCCCGATGTGTCTTTGTATCTTCCAGAGGCTAGCCTAGCAATGTCTTGGCATGAAGAGGCGCTCAGTTGATCAGTTGCCTAATCTCTATGATTAGTGTCTTAAAATATCTGCAGTTCCATAAGCTCCTTATGGAATGTGCAATTTGTGAGGAACCAAATATTCCCAGATAATTCTACTCTCTGTCCCATCTCCCCTGAAAATAAATCAGAGTTCCCATATTGAGTAAAACTTGATACCAGAAATTTGTATAGTAATTTTCAATTCATGTAGGGACATGGGGAAAAATAGGAGTTACATGGTGCCACAAGAATGATATGACAGTAGTGTGGAAAAAAAAAATCTGTGAGTGAATGTACTGGATTCAATTCATTTACACAAATATTTACTAGGTGCCTACTTCATGCAACGCACATGAGCTCCAGATATATGTGAGATGATATACATTTGGCCTGATCTTAATTACTTTCATCATTATTGCTACTGCTGTTGGTTGGTGCTCTGTATGTATTATTAAAAAGAATCATCTATAATAAGACTTACTTTCTATCAACAATACTTTCCCATTCATCTCTTAACTTATTACCATATAACTAAAAAAGTCAATCTTTACCTTTTATGAATGAAAAGAGTTGTACGTGTTTTACTCAGGTAACTACACTGGAACTCTAAGACTAAAGTTGGGGTTCAAGTTGTAGGTAATGATGACTTCATATCATTACTGTTTGTTGCTGCTCATTCTTTGTTTTCAAAAAAGACCAATGACATCAGATGGTGATGTTTTGACTTGTTTGTGAATTCAATTTAAGTGAGGCTGAGCTGCACAAACTGGTGGGTCTCACCCTTTCTCTCTCAGAGTCACTGAAGACTAGGGGCAAGACAAAAATCAAGGTGACTGAAAATGACCAAGGATGCAGGGAATGACCTTAACATCTTTGATGTCTGACCAAGCTCTACGTGCTCCACAGAGCCTCCTTCTATCTAAAACTAAGAGTAAGCATGATGTATAATTGGGATAAATTAGAAGCTTTCACAGTAACATCAGAGTTGAAGCAAGGATGTCGATTATCACTCCTATCATTCAATATCTTACCAGAAAGGCCAGCTATAGCAATAGGAGAAGAAAAAAAAAACACTGAAGGAATACAAATAGGCAAAAGAAAACAAAACCATCGTTCTCAGCAGACCATACGATTGCATAGAGAACCCAAGAAAATCAACTAAAAAACACTGAAGGAATATAAATAGGCAAAAGAAAACAAAACCGTCGTTCTCAGCAGACCATATGATTACATAGAGAACCCAAGAAAATCAACTAAAAAACTCGCTGAAGCAATGAGCAACTTTTAGCAAAGTTGAAGGATATAAAATAAACCCACATAAATAATCATCCTTTCTATTATCAGCAAAATTCAGTAGGAAGAGAGAGATTTAATTTAAAATAATTGCAGACAATATAAAAATTTCATTGGACAGAAGCAATTTGGATCCAACTTCCACTGGATCCTTCTCTAAAGTGAAATGTTAAAGTGAGATACTAATAAGCTTCCTCTTTTGGAAGGAGGAAGTCTATTCAAGTCCCTGAAAATGCAGTGTTCCTTGGTGTGGAACTCCTCTTTTAAGTTCTTAGTACTGGACTTAGAATCAGGAAGATTTGAGTCCAAATCCAGTCACAAATACTTACTATCAGTGTGACTGGGTAAGTCACTTAACCTATGCCTGCCTCTGTTTTCCTAGCTGTAAAATGTAATAAAAACACCTAGCCTCCAGGGCTGTTGTGAGGATAAAATGAAATAGTATTTGTAAAGTGCTTTGCAAATCAAAGCACCATATAAATGCTGTTGTTGTCATTACTATCAGAACTATGTGAAGTCTTTCTTCCTCTGAAGGCTTATGCACATCCCATCTAAAGGAGAATAAAAATAAACTAAGCCCAATGCAAAGTGGAAATTATGTTCCTGTGTCAGGAGGAGCCTTTAAAAACCATAATTACCGATGAAAGAGAAATCAGTAAGAATGATATCCTTAGTCTGTACGGCGAGAAGTCAATCCCATTCCGACCATCTTTACTCGACCAAAAGTTGGAATGTTTCTCTGACTCAGTCTCTAGAATCTAAACTTACCTGAAGTTTGGTTGGCTGGTTGTTTCCTTCATGCTGAGAGGACCAGCATGACATCACAATGTCGGGGTCAAGGTATGGTGTGCGACCATGGCTGATCGAACCAAGTTTAACCTTTACATAGACACAAATGCCAATGTACATGTCCATGAATGCAGACCCCTGACTCAAACTTGGCAGAGAAAAAGCTGCATCTCTGACCAACTCATTCCTTTTTTGTTGCTGGATTTTCCAACTGCTATACAACAAATGAAACACATATTCCTCTCCGTCTCATATGACAGCTAAGAGCTTCACACCACACACATTTGGCTACATTATTTTGAAAACAAACTCCAAATTCGTACTTTGGTATTAAAACCAAGTTCATCAAATTCCTTGAGGCATACTATAACTACTGAAGTAATAACACCAGAGTTGCTGTATAACGTTTGTTACATTCTAGTTTTTAAGAATTTTAAAGCAGCTCACGATGGAATAATCTCACTACTAAAATTAAAAACAGCAAATTCCTTTTCTAATTACTTCGAAGGCGATTCTTACATAATTAAAATAATGCTGTTTACAAAATTAAATGTGGAGACCAAGTTATTCAGAATGTCAATAGTTTATCATGTATAGAACAAGAAATGGACAATACCAGCTGCCCTAAACAGGTGCCTTACAAGAGAGTGGGGGAATGGAGTGGGTTGAAAGATTCATGTTTCAAAACAGTCCATTGTTGCCAAAACTACTGCACTCATACCCACTGCAAAATATTTGTGGCAAAAGCATCTGAATGGCCACAGTAACCATAATTTCCCTTAATACACATTTAACAACAGAAGACATCTTACAATACTTCCTTCCAGAGTCTCTACAAAATTCTCAAGTGTTGATTACAAGTCTTTCTGAAGTTGTCTAGGGAACACAGGTTAAACGACTTTCCTAGGGTAGGTAACACAGCATTAGAGGCAGGAAATAAACCAGGTTTTCCTACTCTAAGTCATTCTATGAACTACATCTCAAGATCTCAGTTTATAAGACAAAGAGAATTTCATTTTGAAGTACATCAAGGGGGTTTGGAAGTAGTTTGTAACTGAGTTCAGCTGACTATCTGACTGATTATTGTTTTGTTCAGTCACTTTCGGTGCTGTTTGATTCTTTGTAAGCCCATTTGGGGTTTTCTTGGTAGAGATACTGGAGTTGTTTGCCTTTTCCTTTTCCAGCTCATTTTATAGATGAGGAAACTGAGGCCAGCTTTAAGTGGGTTAAGTGACTCTCCCAGGGTCACACAGCTAGTGAGTGTCAGAGGCTGAATTTAAACTGTCTTCCTGACTCCAGGCCCAGAACTATATCCATTGCGCCATATAGCTGATGATATAATTGGTCATTGTTATTTAATCATTTTAGTTATGTCTGACCCTTCATGACCCCTTTTTGGGGTTTTCTTGGCAAAGATACTAGAGTGGTTTGCCATTTCCTTCTGGAGCTCATTTTACAAATGAGGAAATGGAGGCAAACAAGTTTAAATGACCTGGCCAGGGTCACACAGCTAGCAAATGTCTTGAGACTGGATTTGAACTCAGTCCAGACCCAGAACCTTATCCACAGCACTACCTAATACACATCCTTAAAAAATACATTTTCTTATAAAAATACATACATCCAAGGGGTGGCTAGGTGGCGCAGAGAATAGAGTACCTACCCTGGAGTTAGGAGGACCTGAGTTCAAATACGACCTCAGACACTTAACACAAAAACTAGCGGTGTGACCTTGGGCAAGTCACTTAACCCCAATTGCCCTGTAAATATATATAAATATTTAAATCAATGAGGGCATTAAGAATAGCTCCAGTCTCAGAGCAAGTGTCCATTTTCCATACTATTGCATCTAGGAGAATGGAAAGGAAGGACTGAGAAAAAAAGATACATCTTCTCCACACCTGGAGATCCCTTGGAAACAACACTGGAGAACATTCCAATATTCTCTGGTAATTATTGCCAGCAGTGCTGGCATCTGAACTTGGTATTTGGGTGTCCTATGGAAAATGTCACCAGCTATTTTTTCATAGGATTGAAAGATTACTTTCAATAATTGGAAGTGCTTTGTTAACCTTATTAAAATCACATCAGGGGTTGGCCAAACACCACTCATTCAGATTAATGGAGTCATTTCTATCATGAATCTATTTAAACAAGGCATCATGTTAACCTCTAGAACCTACAAACACTGAATTAATTTAACCTCTTATCCACAAAGTCCTGACATTTCTTGTGGCTATTTTTAAGGTGGTAAAATGCTGCCAATTTCCTCCCTCAGTTATCACTTGTTACGCCATCCACAATGCTGAAAACATGTACCAGTCAAGCAGGTTAGTTCCAATGTGACAAAAACTCAAGCAACAGAATATGTAAAACCCAAGTCTTCACACTTGGCACATTAGCTGACATAAAAATCCACTTTCCCCTTTTGTAAGGGGGAAACATAACGGGAGGCAAAAATAAAAAAAATCACTTATTATTTAAGCATTCAGTAAACACTGAGAAACTACATGCAAAAATTCCATGCCCCAATAAT
Organism: Petaurus breviceps papuanus; assembly: GCF_028583685.1. NCBI lineage: Eukaryota > Metazoa > Chordata > Mammalia > Diprotodontia > Petauridae > Petaurus > Petaurus breviceps. The sequence continues at coordinate 5,190,111 of NW_027185665.1, forward strand.
GACTGTCTCTCTGAAGACAAACTTGCAGAGTTCAAGGGGGAAATAGAGAAAAGTTGGCTCTGTGGTGACAATAATGCCCAAATTAAAAAGTTACCATCTGTTGGTGATTTTGTAAACAAGCAATTTAGCTACTCTTCAACAATATAGCAAACAAATCTGTAGAATCAATGCATACACATGTAGCTGGTTTTTGTTTTTGGTAGGGTAGGGGAAGTAGGCCTGAGTTTTCATTACAATATGGAAATCCTATTTATGAAAACTCCCTCAATCAAATCAGAACCTGCTCAGAAATTTGTAAACCTAGAGGTTTAGAAAAAGAGTTCATAACCCCTTGGGAGTCCATGGATAGATTTCAGGAGGTTGATGTACTTGAATGGGAAAAAATTACAATAATATTTTCACTAACCTTTAACTGAAATTCTTTCAATTACTTAAAACATTATTCAGAGAAGGAGTGGTTTATAACACAAAAAAACATTAAGAACCCCCCTGGCTTAGAGAGGTGCTTGGGAGCTGGAGATTTTAAACAATTTCCCAAGATCACAAAGCCAGTATGTGTCAGAAATCACACACACACACACACACACACACAAACACACACACAGAAGCAGCAGAGCTCTCAGTTACAGGGTTGTCTCAGAATGACTCTTAAGAATAACTTTGGCTATCGCTACAAAACAAATTCAATTTATAATTTCCCAGTTATCCATCCAAATAGTACAATATATTATTCATTATGTTCAGTATTACTCAGGAGAAAATTTGCTTCTTAAGGTATTTACTGAAAAAAAAATTAGCCTGCTTTTTAAAAATAAAATGATAAATGCAGCATCAAATCCAAAAATGTGGGACAAATTTTATACCAAACTTAAATAATTGGAAATTAAGAGGAGAAAAATAACTTGGTACAAATGGATGCAGAGTTAGCAGATTTGGGTTCTCATGTCAGCTCTTTTACTTACTATCCACTGTAATTGTAAGAATTGTAAAGTACTCAGCACAGTGCTTGGCACATAGCAGGCATTATGTGGATATTAGTTATTACTATTACATTATGAATATGTAATAGTAGTAGCAGCAGCAGCTGTGTGATCTTGGGCAAGTCACTTAACCTAAGCTTTCATTTTCCTCATTTGTAAAATGAGGGTGTTAGACAGACTAGAGTTGTCAAATACAAAGCTCACAAATACAGTTCAAACCAGATCAAAATGTAATTGAGAAATTTTAACAAAACAAATAAAAATACAAGAGATCTAGATAATGTTAATATATGGTTTCCTAAGACAATATGAAGTCCACAATGATCCTTATATATAGTTTAGTGGTCCCCATTTCTATTTGAGTTTGTCATCACTAGAATAGGTGACCATTAAGGTCATCTTAGAGATCTTAGAGATCAGCTTTGGATTTGTGATACCATAACCATATGTAGCCACTACGTAACTAAGGGAAGGCAGGAAGTAAAATTGGGTGATGACTATGTATTAGGAGAAGATATAGGTGTAGATAGAACAATAACAACAGAAAAGATCTGCAATGCTAAATTTACAAAACACACAATCAGATCATTCATATCGGTGTGCTAAGAAACATCATAACACGATTTTCCCTTAGTATATTTGATTGTGGGGTATTTTTCCCCTTCTAGAAATGAGTAAGAAATGACAACCTTAAACAGGAGTTCAATCCTGTGTTCATAAAATTATTTGCCATCAACTCAGTACCCACTATAGCCTATTCCTTTTTTTACCAATGGGTACAGACCCAATCTCCAACGGAGTCACATTCTTAAGTCTCATCATGACACAAAGATCACATAACCATAAGGATTCAGACTTTCAACAAGGATTTTTTCATATTCTGCTGGTACTGTATCTATGCCAACAAAGTATGGCTTATTTCCTGTATTGGTAGAGTATGGTAAGCACTACTGAGCCAGAAAAGTTCTAGAGAGGGTGCAGCAAAGCATAATATTTCTAGATCATCTTCACTAAGTCTAGAGCAAGCTGGCTGCAAGATGACGAATACTTGTATCCACAGTATCTCTCAAAGATCTTTACCAGGTCACAGCAGTATTTTGACCATGAAGTACCCGAAGTAATAAGCACTAATTTCTAGGGAGAAAAAAAATGTTATTTCAGAAAAACAAAGATAAAAAGTAGTAAATTGATTCTGTACACCACTAGAGAAAATGGAATGACAAGGTTAGCGAGTAAAATTGGAGTACAAATACATACTGTCATTTGCCACTCAAGGTAATCCCCAAAACAAGGATTACAGCACTGACACTGAGTCCAAGTCAGAGAAATGGAAATGATCCTTTTCTGTCACGCTACCCATGACATGCAGCTTCAGTCACTGAGCAGCCCAGCCCTGTGTTCAAGGGCTGAGCGTCCTATAGGCAAAGATGCTAAAATAGGCTACATTTTTGTAATGGTTTCAAAAGCCTGGGCTCGACACTATTTAAATAATGAACAGCTCATGTAACTTCCACTGAAGCTTTAGAAAGCACAGTTAACCTTCTACAGTTTATTGTCCAGCCGTCACCTCGCTGGCAAGATGAACTAACTGCCTCTTTGGATTCCATTTCATTCCTCAGACAAGTACAAAGGGAGCTTTATTCTCAGCAACAAAAGCAAGGAAGCATTTCAGCGTTACTCCATCGGACTGTTGTGCATGTGAAGCTCTTTATAACGTGCAACTGCCAGGGTTTCAAAAGAGAAAACTCAATGCATCTGGATGAACGCTATGACTTGCATAACATGATCTCTCACTAAAGCTCCAGCTTTCCCAGCAAATGATTTCACAACCCCACTACTGAAGTTATCTTAATGAAATTGCAAAATGGCATTTGAGAAAGAGAGAAAGGGAGATGTTGGAATGCTAGCCTGTGTACATACGCATCTGCCAGAATGTAGCTTACATAAAAAAATTACGATATTGAAAGGCACATGATCTAAACAAAACTCAATTCCCTTTCCTTAAAAAACATGCAAACCTCTTATATTTATTCACTGCCCTTTAGGTTTGATTTTTGTTTGTGGTTTTTAATCTGAGAAAAAATATCTGACCCACACTGTAACAGGTTTATCCTGAAGACAAGGCTTCTTATTGAGACAGTCAATAAGCATTTATCAAGTACTTATCATGCAAAAGAAGGGTAAAAGACAGTCTCTACTCTCAAGGAACTCACAAACTAATGGCAGAGATAACATGAAAATACATACAAGCAAGAGATAAGAGGATATAAACTGGAAAAAAAATCAACAGGTGGGAGGTACTAGCATTATTTATGACAAGTATATATAATCGTTTATAACAACAAACAAGCCATCCATTTCAATAAGATGTCTGAGCAAAACCGCAGCACGTGCATAAATGCCAACAGGAAGCACTAAAACTACACCTAAATACACACACACACACAGAGTCATATACGGCAACCATCTAGAAAATCCATCATTATAGGGAAACAAAACAAAAAAAATAAATGATTACTTTACTGGGAAAAGTTGACATTAGTTATAGAGAAAACCTCCAGAGGTTTAATTAGTAGTATGGTGTAAGCTGGTGCATCGGTACACAAAATGGTATAGTTTCATTAGGGAAACAGGGAAGCAAATGAATTATGACTGCAATGCATACATTTAAAACTGAGTTCCCATCCATAAGGTGGGGGATTGGGTGGGTGCTGGGAGGCACAGTTATAGTTTTCACTTTCTGGGGGAGTGAAAAGGGAGATAAAACAGACCTTTACTGCTCTACCCTAATCTAAGTAAAGAGACAACATCCAGAGGCTCACCTCTGGTCAATCAGGGGCACAGGAGCAGCAATGACCTCGCTGTTATAGAAGCAAGAGCACTCAGGAATCTTGTACAGGATTCAAGATTTCCCAGCGTTACCAATGTCTCAGCCTGGCAAAACCCAACATGTGGGCAAATGCCCATACTTCTTGGCAGCTAAACACACTGAAGATGAGCATCCTCAATCTTGTTAGCCAGCTTCTTCATTACCATGTTCAATTCATTCAGGGCTGACTTTTATGTTGATGTGCTGGAAAACTATAGTCTAAAACAATGCTTTAACCACATTTTATGGAGCAGAGCTTCAACTTTTTAGAAGTCAAGTTATTGGTGAATGAAAGCATGAGGCTGGCAATCAGGAGGGTGCATTAAGATTGACATTATTTTTGAAATATCCGACTGCATTTTCATCACATCTCGTCTCTATGCATTACATCAAAGCACAGTGCTTTGTACGTGGTAGATACTTAATAAATGCTTTATTCATTCAGTCAGCACATGAGGAGGGAAGAAAAGTGGCAATAACACCTGCTTGGTTAGGTGTGACCATGGGCAAGACATTTCACACACTCTGGTTTTGTTTCCTCATCTGCAAAATAAAAGTCTGGAAGTTTTGATCCTTAAAGATACTTTCAGCACTAACATCTACAGGATTTTGAATAAAAATAAGAGGCAATGTGAAAGATGGTAGAAGAAAGCCACAATGGAAACAGATAATCCTTGTTGACAATGAACAACTGAAATAGTGTAGTCCACTATTGCAGCTTTTTGTTTAGAAGCACACACAGGCTACTTGCCAGCACTGTACAGTCTAAGAAGCAAGGCTCTGGATGGCCCAGAACTGAATCCTGCCTCTGACACTTAACACTGAGCAAGTCCTTTACTACTCTGAGCTTGTTTCTTTGTCTGAAAAATGAATTAGATGGACGTTGAAATCTCTTACAGTTCTAGAGTTATCATGCTGTGAACATATTTTTGTTTTTCCACAATTATTCTGCTTCCATATTTACATTTTAATTTTACAAAACTAGACAGTTCATAGAAGTCTGATGGAACTCAGCTCTGGACTAACATGGGAGTCATCAAGAAAACTATGGATCATATAGTACCACAAGTCTTCATGATTTGTGACTCTATTATTATTCATCAATTTATCATCCTGCATGATAAAGACCCTTCTGTAAAATGACCAAGCCCAAGGCATGGCCCTAGCATTGATGGATAAATTTTCTCCCTGCCTAATTGTTCATTCTGATCCTTAGGAACATACCTACACTGAACAAAGAGAATAAAGGGAAAGAAGAGAAGAAGTCATATTGGCTGCCACCTCTGGAAATTTTGCTTGTGATGAGTCAATATGATTATGTCAGGACTGCTTTGTGGAGACATTTCAATGGCTCCATCAGATTTGGAAGATGCTTGCAATTAGGAAAAGCATAATGACATCAGGGAAAGAACTAATAGATTTTTCATCATCTAATTTATTGCCATCACAAATCCATCAGAAGTTTTTATTTCTTTTTTTTTGGAGGGCAATTAGGGTTAAGTGACTTGCCCAAGGTCACACAGCTTTTGTGTGTGTGTGTGTTAAGTGTATGAGGCCAGATTTGAACTCAGGTCCTCCTGACTGCAGGGTCGGTGCTCTATTCACTGTGCCACCTAGCCGCCCCAGTTTTTATTTCTAATGAATCTGGGGGCACTCTCGCAATCCTCTACTATTGTCCCATTTTGTCTCATTAATACTTCTTTATAAAGCTAATATGAATGAACATGTGGCTTAATAAATTCAGTGACTTTTTTCCACATAATTCACAAGTAGAAAAGAAAATACTAATTTATACTTTGAATATAAATTGGTATTAGGTTGCTTGCCAGAACCCAAATTGCCTTAGGACCCCCTCCCCAGGCTACATTCAGATTCCCAAAACATTGCTTGGTTCAAAGGCATGAACTATATACCACACTCCCTCAATCAGTTGGAAGAAGATGGTACATGCCCACTGCCCACCTCCCACCCCTTCCAATTTCCTACACATCAGCCTATTCTATTCTTGTTGCTTTTGAAGCTTGGGGGCTTCATTGGGTCTTTCTGCATTTTTACTACCCAAATAACTTTTTGGTCAGGTCCAGAACTGAAAGTCACTCCTTGGAGAGATGGCAGATACACTTTGAGGCAAAAGTAGTTGAAAGTATTGGCAGCTCAAACCGGTATGGCATTAGTGACCTTTTGAGATACAGTTGTTCCTTTGTCTATTAGCTCTGTCATGGCTTCTTCATTAGGTCTCAGCAGTTCTGGTCTTTTGCATTGATAACATCTTTCAGGACCTATATTTACAATAAACAGACCTCTGTACTTCGTCTTAATTGATTAACCGCGTCATATTTTATTTCCCCCTCTGCAACTACCTGAATGACCAGGGCACTGGAGATTTTCTTTTTCATCCCCTGACCAAGGTCTTTCCCAAATCCTTAGCCTCTTATGCTCTCCTTTGGAATTGTGCCCCAAGGAATGTAATTTCTTTATTGATAAATTCTCACAATCAGAAATCTCACATTCTTCCACGTATTCACTGAAAGCAAGCGTCCCCCAGGACCCCCCACCTCCATCACCACCCCAGAAGACATCCTATTTCTTCTCATGGAACTGTCTTCAAGGTTGACTGCTGCTTCTCCCACATCCCCTCACATGCCAGACTAAGAAGAGAGGGACTGGCCTATTTTCTCCTCCCCCTCTTTCCCCAACTCCATGCAGCTTTCAGACTCTCTGCCACCATTACTTAGACAGCACCTTGCTTCATGTCCAGATTTGTGTTGAGGTCATCTTTTAATCATTCCCTCTATCCTAATAAGATCCACAATAGCCTCAGTCTTTTCAATCCCTTTTGAATCCTTTTGGAACACCTTGGTCTCTCAGTCCGTCAATTACTAAGATTTCTGTATCGAGTCTATCTCAACCATAAAGGAGTGGAGCCTTAGTCAACAGAATGACAGCCCATTCCCACACTTAAAAGTAGCTCTAGGTCAGAACTCCTACTTAAGACTTGCAAAGGTAAAGCAAGAGAAACATTCAAACTGAAAATAGCCCAGGAAATGTGTAACACTAATAATAGGGTTACCAAAATGACCACAATTTCCATTCTCTCTCTGTGTCTCTCTCTCTCTCTCTCAGGGAAGACAGGAATATTTGTGCTGATACCAGAACCAACAGAATCAGGAGAGCCATTTATACAATAACAACAACATCGTAAAAGAAACACTTGTGAAAAAGGACCCTGATTAATGTAATGCGTGACCAGGATTCCACAAGATGTACAACGATAATGAAATGAGCGGCCCACTTCCTGAAAGAAGCGATGGGGCCAAGGCGCAAAAGCAGACACGTTTTGGGACATGGCTAACGTAGGGATTTCTTTTACTTGAAATTGATTTCGCTTTTCTTTATTTCTTTTCAATCAGAGGGACAGGACTGGAAGAGAGAGGCAAACTAGCTAGTCTTGTAAATGGAAAAAAGGAAAGAGGGTCATTAAAGCATTTAAAAGCAAATATATAGAAGAAGACAACAGACAAGCTTTGAAAATGATAGACTGAATAAATGATACGCTTTCCTTTCTTTTTTTGTGAAGTAAAAAATATATATACATACATATATATGTATACGACATACATGACATACATCATATGTACATACATTTTTAAAAGATAAGGTAGTCAGTGCTACTGGCAAAACTACTTGAAAAGAAAGCCACTCAAACCAAACCACTTATTTCCTACTAAATAAGAGTATGTATGTACGACCCACTGCCTTGGGTTTCTGCCAGCAATTCTCATGAGAGTCTGAGAAGGTCCCATTGAACACACTTAGCTCATAATGATAGCAACAAACATTAATTTCCTGCTTATCTGTAAGAAGCTATAGTTCTTGCTGAAAACTGTGCCAGACCAAGTCAACCTCCATTACAGAGATACAATTATGACAAACCATGATGCTTATGTCAGACTCAAATATTGAAGTAGCATAAAAGAGGGATCTTGAAATAGAAAAGGGGCAAGGTTTCTAAGCTTATTGGTCATTTCAAAGTACAAAGGATCATGGGATCTAAGGTGGAAAGGTTCTTAGAAGTCATTTCATCTCACTGTCATTTGAGGAAATTGAAGCCCAGAGATGTTAAAAAAAAAAAAAAAACAACTTTCCCAAAGTTACACAGATAGTAAAGTGGTCAAGCTGAGGATTTAAGCCAGGTCCTCTGATTCTAAATTCTGCAGCCTCCCCACTGCATCATGCTCTTTGAAAAAGTATTCATAAATCAGGGACTATAAGAATTCTATTTTGGAGGAGCATGATATAACTATCTTGGGAAGCAGGCTGAGCATCTCCTGCTATTTCTGATTTCTTTTCAGTACCTTTAGTCAAGCAAACATCACTAAGTACTTATTAGGTACCTAATATGGGAATAAAGGGGCAAAATATAAAACACTCTATCCTCTCAAAGAAGTTTTGTATAATGAAATTTGATCAATAAGTTGGAGTCAGGGTTTTAAAAAGGAGTTGATATTTGATCCTAGAGGCACTAGGAAGCTATTAAAGTTGATTGAGCAGGGAAGAGATATAGTCAGGTCTGTACATAGGGAAAATCACTTTGATGGTTTTACGGAAGACAGATTGGGGTGAGGAGAGATTTGATAAAGAGGGACCAATTAGGGAGTCATTCCAATAGCTCAGGAGAGAGGTCATGAAGGGTATTACCTTTCATCAGTCACTTCTGGAGAAATCAACTTCCTGCAATATATAGGTATTATATAAATCTGAACCCAAGTGCTTTTTAAATTTTCTTAAAAAAGAAAAATCTCTAAATGCTTAATATCTGGAGCCTAGGTCCATAATACTCCTACGTATGCCAATTGTTGAAAAGATTACTTCTGCTATATTCCACAGGATGTCACTTTGAATTATCTGAAGGTAATAATGGAAATACTTTTCTATATTGTATTTTCCAGACAAGAAAGTCACATCCTTGAAGCTGAGTTCATGAGCTGATGAGCTTAATCAAAAAGCAAGATGAGTTCTCCCGAACCAGCACCTGCAAATACATGTTAGCCTCTCATACAACTCCTTGATTCTAAATTGGTCAAAGTATGAGCTTCAACGGAAATCAACACAATTTTCATGTTCTTGTGCTAAATGATAATTATCGGCAACAGTGTTCATACCAGAGCAAACGCCCCAGAGTTGATATGCCAACAGTTTAAATATTCACTATTAAATTGAGATACAACATTTAAATGAATTGTAAATGTTCTCCATTTTAATTCAACCATTGATCTATATTTATCAATTGGCTTCCTGTTTTGTAATGGAAAGCAAACTGAAGTGGGATTCAGGAAATCTGAGTTCTCATCTTTTTCTGACATTAATAGTTGTCTGATTTTTTACATGGCACCTAAGCTCTTGGAGGCTTACATATCACCTGCAAAAAGAGGTGGGAGGGCCAGATAATATCAAAGATTCTTTCAAGCTCTATAATTCTATACTACTATGAAATCCAATCCAATTCAATGCAAATTAAGATGTATGAAGTATTTAATTCATAAGTTAAGTACTTATGTTTAAGTCAGTATGCTCATTGTTGGGAATATAAAGGTAAAAATGGGGAAAAAAAAAAAAGGCTTTCGCCTCAAGCAGCTACAACCTGTACACAGATCACATGAATAGCGAGTTAACACTAAGAACTCAAAGGTGGGATCCAGAGCAGCCCCTTAGAGAACAGATTTCTTCTTTCCTAGAAGGAAGCTAAGGAGAAAAAGAGAGAAAGTAGAAGAGAGAAAGGCACTGGTTTTGGGCATGGAGGACAAGCTGTGTAAATTTATGGGGATGTAAAGCTGGGCATTTTGGGGGAAGAATTTGGGAAATGGCAAACTGGCCAGTTTTGCAGTAATGGAACATGTGTGAAGGGGAATAATGTGAAACATGTGGAAAATTAGATAACTAAAATCATAATGGAGCCAGGTTGTAAATGGCTAGGCTGAGTTGTCTTTTATACTAGATACAATTGAGAGGCACTAAACATTCTTTTTTTTAAAATATATAACATTTTATTTTTTCCCCAATTACATGAAAAACAATTTTTAGCTTTCATTTTAAAAGAAATGTAAGTTTCAAATTCTCTCCCTCCCTGAGACAGTAAGCAATATTATATAGGTTATATATAGGAAAAGGCAAACAGCCTATACCTATTGAGGCTGAGGCCTCCACTGGGTCAGTTCAGAGAGGCTCTTGATAACAGGCGGTTTTTTTTAAATTTGTTTTCGTTTTTCAGTCACAGTAACACTCAATGACATTACACTACATCATCAGAAAGATTCAAACTTAATTGGAGGAGGAGGGACACAGGCTTACCAAATGATGGATCCTGGAAGACTTGAAGTTAAAGATACATAAAAATAAAGATCCTTGAACTTAATCAGCTAGGAATGTAACCCAGCATTTACTTTTACTATTCATAATGCTATCACATAGTACTTCGTGTTTGTGTCGTTCAATTGTTTCTCAGTCGTGTCCAACTCTTCGACCCCATTTGGTGTTTTCTTGGCAAAGATACTGTCTAAAGTATAATTAATTAGATTGTGAGCTCCTCATGATCAGGGGCTATCTTTTGCCTTTCTCTAGAACTTAGCATACCACTGGTATTCAGTAGGCACTGAATAAATACTTACTGACTGATTTATTCCTTTGGAAGATCATGGCTATAGAAAACAAAATGAGAATAATGAAAGTAATTAACCACACTTGATCTGGTTAAAGTATATTAAATGGCTTTACAACTGTTGCATGTTTTTGTTTTATTCCCTGCAGGGTGGGAGAGGAGAGGGCTGGTTCCAGAAGATTGCTTTCAAAGACATATAGTATGGAAATATTGATTTGAAACATTTTCAGTAATAATTTGCCTCTTAAAGTCAAATAAAAATCTAATTTCCAGTATCATTTGTTTTGAGGAACAAACTTACCATTGCAAGGCTAACTTTATTGATAGCAGTGTTTCTTAAAGTTTTTGATTCGTATATTATTTAAGCAGAACAAATAGCAGACATTTACACTAGTCACAATATGCCACGGCCAAAAAAAAAAAATCATAAAGTTTCAGTGGGGGAAATGAATTTGGAATAATTTCATTCTCTGTGGCTATCTGACCTTTGTCAGATCATGGGGGACTGGGAGAGATGGGGAAGGAAAGCAACCCGGAATATGAGTGGTCAATGAGACTAGGATGTGGGGTGTGATCTTCAGGAAGGCTTCCTAATCTACTTCTCCACCAATTCTCTCCATCCTTTCACTTTTTTCCTGCTTCACACCTCAGTCTATTCCTTCACCCTGGTTCAAAATCAAGAGTAGGAGGCCTCCAAGCAAGTCACTTTTTATTTAAGCTGGCGGCAGTAATTCTACCTAACGCTCTCATGATACATTGGTTTCCTTCCAGTAGTCAAGTTATTCCAAGTAAACAGCTCCTACTCTCCTCTCCTTATGCTCACTGGAAACGTCTCCTAAATACCAACAGGTCTATGCTTCAATTTCAGACTAACCCCTATATTCATTCAGAAAAACTTCCATGAAGAGCTCAACCACACCTTGAGAAATTATTTCAAATTCGAATGTTACTTTTTCAATGATCCTGAGAATAACTCTCTGATATACTCTAAAATCATTATTTAAGCTGTTAAATTAGCTGTTCTAAAATTAACATGATCTAGGAATACTGATTTCTTTCATTAAAATGGGTATGACTGGGTTAGAGTCCTTTGAGAACACAATTCCAATTCAGACTTTCTGGTTTTATTCAATATGCAATGAGTTTATTAGTTTGTTTATACAGCATGTCATAGTTTCCCTTAATCTTCGAAAACCTGCTTATCTGCAGACTTGAATGGACAAACTGTTCCTATCCAAGTATAGAAAAAAATTTCGCACCGTAAGAGCCAAAGCTGAAAACATCTCCAAAGGGTTATGCTTCCATATGTAGGGTTTATCATATAATATCTCATTTTTATGTAACACATCAAAATTTACAAAGTGCTTTCTTTACACGACTCTTATCAGTTTAAATATCGCAAATATTATTATCCCAATTTCACAGATAAGGAAACTGAGGCTCAAAGAGAACAAGTGAATTACTGCCCATAGTCCACAGTTACTGAGCAAATGTTAAGAGCTGAAATTCAACCGGAGGATTATAAATTCAGGGCTCAGGGCTCTCTCTTTTGTTACACTGTCTCTCATAAAACCACAATGCAGAGAAAAACAAGAAGCTGTATTTTCATTCATTAGTAAATAATTTATTTTTTGCCTTAGAATTAGGCTGACAAGAATCTTGGTTTCTATCAGTGGGAAAATAATCACTGTTATTTATTTATGACAGCAGAGTTACAATCCTATTACCACTACATCCCAGGCCACTTGGAAAACAAACTATCTCAGCATTACTTCCTCATACTTTTTATGCTCCAATATGCACATGCTCTATAAGGTTTATAGGAAGATAGTTATATCAAAATAACCTTGATTCAATTTATAATTTTAATAAAAACAAATCATGAAATGTAGAATGTTGAATTACTGCTTAAACAAGAGCCAAATGGGGTTCAACCGCATGCTGTACTCAACCTTGTCATATATGTTGTAGCTTGGAAGGAAAAGCAGACATCACTATGGTATGATTAAAGATCATATTTAGAAGGCAGCTGTCATCAATTAAAGGTAATTGCTAAATAATCCCCAGTCATCTTATGAATCATTATTAGCTTCAATCAGCAACTTAACCATTTGTTTATTTATTTTACTTTAATTTGGAGGAAAAATGCCTGTGCTCCAGTTTTAGAAAAGTCAAAATATACAGGATGAAGGGTTAAAAACTGGGAAAATGCACTTAGAAAAACTAAGTCCAAACCTCGGTTCATTCAAAAAATGCAATCTCTATCTAAGAAGCAAATTCTTTGTCATTTACCTTATCTTACATATTGGCTGCTGTCCTTCATTCTCAATGAGGAGCAAAATGACATCACTATATTAAAGTCGAGTTTCAATGTGTCTGCCTGTGGCTGATCAGACCAAAATGGGCTTGGAAGGCTCTACCACAGGTCGGGCACAAATAGTCCATGTGAACATTTGGGGTGGATTCTCTAAATTTGCACATCCTGTGTTTCCTTTGAGCTGTCTCAATTCTGCTTTGCTCATAGAGCACAGCACCTTCTCTGATGTGGGCAGGCCGGGCTGAGCGGTCCTGTGCCAGTGTCTCCCATGTCACACAATCAATTCCAAAGTTCTTGAGAGAGATCTTGAAAATGGCCTTGTATCGCTTCTTCTAATCACTAAGTGAATGCTTGCCCTGTGTGAGTTCTCCATAAGATAATCTTTTTGGCAAGTGAAACGTTTTGCATTCGAGTTGCACTCTCTGAAGCAGTTTGAATGCTTGGCTATTTAGTTCCAGTAAGGCCCTCAATGTCTGATACCTTATCCTGCCAAGTGATCTTCAGAATCTTCCTAAGACAATTCAAATATATCTTACATATATATCAGTAGAACAAACAGACTGTTATCAGATTCCTTGGGAGGGTGCTGGCAGCCAGTGTCCCTGCCCTGTATTCAAGAAGCCTAGAAACATGCAAAAAACATCTCTGGAAAATAAAAGCCCCAAAGGAAAAATCAAAACAAAGCAAAACAAAAAGTTAAATGAGTAAGCCTACATAAGATTTTTACTTGTCTTCTTGTGTAATTTCCAAGAAAATTATATAATCTAAGAGTAGAGGGGAAAAATTCTAAGACTCTAGGGTTATATATAATTTTAAGCTTTATAGAATCTAGATGCCTAGAGTTTTTTTTTTTCGTATCATCTTTTAAGTGTTCCTAAGATTCTTTCTTCAACTTATTATGAATATTTTAATAGATCCATGACCTAGTTAACCTGGATACTTTCCAAAATACATTTCATTAGAACCTCAGGTAGTAAGAATGCCCAAGACTGGAGGTTTCATCACTGGGTCATAGATTTAAATTAGGAAGGGGGTGTAAGAGGATCATCTAATTAGCACTCAACGGTCCTCCCTACACATGTATTGCTCAGCTGAGGAATCTGAAACCTGACAATGTTAAGTGAAGTATTTCCAGGGTTGCCTAGATAAGGAAGGGCATAGATAGTATTCTAATCTTGATCCTCTCATTTCAGCACCCTGTCTCAATGCCATAACATATGCTTTAATATGGTAAATCATCTAAGAGCTTTTGAAATATATTGATGGAGGTATGATTTCACAGACAAGTTTCCTTTGCTGGTACAAGCTGCAGTCCCTTCATGCTTCTGCTGTGTTCTCATTCAAATCCCTCCCATAAATTCTTCATAAATGGTCCACCCAATAGACTGGATGCCTCCCTCTTAATATCTCAACTGTTGGCATTATTCTTCTATTATCCTCCATTTTTAGTACATGACACTTCCTCTGAGGTCACACACATCTTCCGAGATGTCTTTTATGACATTATTTTTTCTTTTTGCATTCAAGCCATTGTTGGTAATGTGCTATATTGGTTGGTAATATTTCTGAACCCAAAACTTTGAACCTTCTGAGACTGTGATGTTCCATGGTTTGCTACCATTCCTGAGGTAACAGTGGCACTATAAATAATTTTTTTTGTAGCATATAGCTCACAAAATGAACATAAAGGATCTAAAACTGGGAGGGAACTCAGAGGCTAGCTAATCAACCTTCTTGAAGGTTATTAGCATCAGCAGTGGAAACTAAATCCATGCCATCAGACTTCAAAGTCAGTTCTTTCCTCTATATCACAGTTCCTCCTGTAATCCTAATACCTTTTTAAAAAACATAACTGCATTTATAATCAATAGCGTATATAAAAATTTTAAGGTTTCCAAAGTACTTTACATACATCAATATGTTTGATCTTTAAAACAACCCTATCAGGTAGTTACCTTCATTTTATGGATGAAGAAACTAAGGCTGAGAAAGAAATTAAGTGACTTGCTTAGGGTTACCCAGCTAGGAAGTGTCCGAGGCAGAATTTTAACTGAATCAGATTTTTTTCTTTTTTTTTTTTTTTGGAGGGCAATTGAGGTTAAGTAATTTGCCCAAGGTCACATGGCTAGTTTGTGTGTGTGTGTGTGTGTGTGTGTGTGTGTGTGTGTGTGTTAAGTGTCTCAGGCTGGATCTGAACTCAGGTCCTCCTGACTCTGGGGCTGGCACTCTACTCACTGCGCCACTTAGCTATCCCAATTCAGTCAGATTTTAATGATAAAATGCATGTCACTTTTCTTTCCTAGAGATGTGTCCTGGGGTGACCAGGTGGCGCAGTGAGTAAGAACACTGTCCCAGTGGGAGACCCAGGATCGGTTCCGGCCTCAGATACTTGGCACCCACACAAAATAACTGGCCGTGTAACCTTGAGCAAGTTACTTAACTCCAATTGCTTTAAAAAAAAATGTGTCCTTTGGGGATAGTATTTCCCTAGGGATGCCCAGACCAGGCCAGTTTCTGGTTGGCTTGGTTACTAGCCCAGTCTATATTACTTGGTTTGAGGACGTGATATCAGGACATAAAATAGGATGCATAGGATTTGAAGGTAAAGGGCAAATACAGAGAAATGGTCAGCAGGATGATACATTGCTGTCCCAGTCTTTTCACACCTCCTGCCCCACCCCCACCCCAGTACCCTCAGGGGCATTTGAATATGCTCTTTTCCAGTGATAGGTGGCAGGAGGAGACAGGTACATAAGTTGGACCCTGGAAGTGAGTTCCTGGGTTCTTAGAACCATTAAATCCTGTTTACCCATGCGGTTGCAACTCTCAAGATCAATGAAAGTTTCTATAGCATCTCACAATCTTGGTGTGGGTAGCTTGTTGTGAAATAAACATCTCTGCCGGACCTCCACTTTTGAACAAGAGATCAATTATAACAGTAAACTAGTCACAGCTCAGGAGACTGCAAATAGCAGAATTAGACTAACCTGAAAGAGCCAGAAGGCCTTGATAAATCCCTAGAACATTATTTGGAATGTTCTGCTCTAGGATGGACATGCCTATTATTTTATGTATTTTACTTTGCTTTTAACAAGTCTAGTTTAGCTGTTTAACCACTGTCATTAAAGGAAGTATTTGAAAAAGTACCTGGATCTAGAAAGAAAGGCTGTGAATAGGTGGGGGGCAGGGGAGGGGTGGAGAAGGAGACATAAATGACATGTCATGATAGAAAGATACTTCTAGCCATGTAATCTGCTAAGTAACAGTGAAGGATGGAGGGCTGGGTAAATAGCTACCTGCCTGATGAGACTGTACAACCAAGGACATGGTGTATAAAAATGAGGAAAGAAGGATCAGAGTTTAATAATGTGTGTGAGTGTGTGTGTATGTGAGAGGGAGAGGGGGAGGAGGGAGGGAGAGAAGGGGAGGGAGAAAGAAGAGAGAGAGAGAGAGAGAGGGAGAGGGAGAGGGGGGGGGAGAGAGAGGGAGAGAGGGGGGGGAGGGGGGGGAGAGAGAGAGGGGGAGAGGGGGGGAGAGGGGGGGAGAGAGAGAGAGAGAGAGAGAGAGAGAGAGGAGAGAGTGAGTGTATGTGTGTTTTGTACTCCTTTTGGGGGTTTTCTTAACAAAGATGCTAGAGTAGTTTGCCATTTCTTTCTCCAGCTCATTTTGCAGATGAGGAAACTTAGGCAAACAGGGTTAAATGAGGTTAAATGCCCAGGGTCACATGGCTAGTAAGTGTCTGAGACCAGATTTGAACTCAGGAAGATGGGTCTTCTGAGTCTAAGCTTGGCTCTCTAGCCACTTTGCCACCTAGCTTCCCAATAGAGGGTTGGTATACACAAATAAACGAACTTTTAAGGAAAGTTTTCATTAAGGTACGTCAATTTCTTTCACCTATCATCGATTAAAAAATAATGGAAAACAAAGTATGTCAGATGTGTAGTGATGCTAAGATATTCTAGTCGATTGCAAGTATTTTGGACACAAAAGTCAATTAGCATCTGTTGCTAATATGAAATTATGGTTATTTTCTTTTCAGGATCACAATACTTTTCTCCAGTCACTTCTGCATGAAGGCTCTGAATGGCCACTTGCTAACATGTGAGACGCTTTGAATTCAGTCATCCAGGTCAAGTGTTTTTCCCACAGAAGCAGCTTATTCTAAAAGGCAGTTTCCTAAATTGGTTCACTATGCGTATGTGTGAATCAATATGGATAAATACAAACACATAGACACTTGTGTAGGTATAAATTTGTTTTCACATAAAACCCAATGCGATTTATATATGTTCCTTAATATGGAAAGCCTACTGTAATATTTCGCCTTTTCTATGTAAAGCAGCAGATTAACTGTGGGGTGAGGAAAAAGGAGCTTAGAGAATTTAGCCTATAGTGAGACCAAGAAACAAGTAAAAGGTATGTAATATATTTCCCTAATGGTGAAACATATAGCAGATTTCTTTTTCTAATGTGAAAGGTCATCTTAAAGTTTTGAAAGGAATGGGTTTTAATGTCCATGATGACAAATGCTGCATAGAAAACTTCCAGTTATTAAATGTTTAATACTAAATGTAATCATAAATAAATTACATGATATCCTACAGAGTATAAATTAATTAATCCAAATTAATTAAAAAATCTAAATTAATCATTACACATCAGATGGTGAATAATGACTAGGTTTAAGAAAAATTAGCTCCCAGTAATTACAATTTTATAATGAGTAATTGTACAAGAAGTATTATTGGACTATCATAGCTCATCTCTGATATATTGTTAGGGTAAGAAACAAGTGATTTATTGTATACTTCCTGGATGGCTGAAACTGTTTTTCCTTTTAAAGTATGATATAATTAAAATATAGTATATATTTTTATTATATAAAATGTAAAATAATTAAAAAATAATAATAAAAATGCACCAGTTGACATCTTGTTGCCATTTTAAAAGGGAATTTATTACCACTTTGAAAGATAATTTGTACTTTAAATTAGAAACTAGTTAGACTGGTACATGGTCTAAACCAACCCTTACACTGCCACAGAGACAAAAGCTATTTCACAGCTGAGCTTCACAGAGTAGTTGTATTAAAAGGCATGCTCAAACCAGCTAATGATGATTTTAGGCATACAATTACTTTCAACTGAAAAACAAATTCACAAGTAATATGCGTTAATCTTGGAATCAGTAGACCCTGGATACAAATCCTACCTCTGACCCATACTAGCTATATGACTATGGGGAATCACTTCATCCCTCTCTGAGTCTCAGTTTCTTTTTCTGTAAAATAGGAAATACTTTCCAAAACAAACTTGTGGTACTTGCATCACAGATTGAAATAGAGGAGATAAAGAAACTAAAGAGTTTTTGCAAACATTAAAGTGCTACATAAAAGTCTACATGTACCAAGTAGATAAAACCCAACTATGTCAATTAGGCTAAGGATATTTTTTCCTGTATTGTATCAGTTTCCTTTAAATTGTTTACCCCCCAAATAGTGGACCCAACCAAAATGAACAGGATAAAATACTGCATTATGATTTGAGAGAAAAATATAAAGCCCAGATGAAATTAGTCACCCCAAAATATGTATGAATGTATACTTTTTGTCATCTATTAAGCTAAAACCACAGAAGTAAAATAACTGATATTCATATAGGTTCCCAGGTGAATGCAGGATATAGACTATTTAGTAACAAGAAATTACGTTTTCCAATTCGATATATGTTTATTAAGTGCCTAATACGTGGTATAAATACATGACCTTAAGAAGCCTAAAATCTAGTCACTTATTTTATTTAAAGATTCAGGATCAATAATTACTACAATCGGACTTTTTCAAATTTTATTGTCCAACTTTCCATCTACTCTCCCTTTTGCTAAGGGAGTGTGCCATTTTCTTCATACCCTCTCCCCTTCCCCCCCCCCTCCTAGATGTGGCAGACAGTTTGAATAACCCTGCCTATTATTAGGTGGGATTCTGGACAATTGAGAAGGAACCAGCCGAACCATGCAGTTGCCTAGAGGAAAGATGACAGCTAGACCTGGAGTCACAGTATAATTCTATGTAGCTGATGAGAGGAGAAGAGTGTGCTTTTGACTTCTCAAGACACTTGTGTTGACTTGCAAGAATTAGTGTGGAAAGAAAACACTTCAGTTTGGAGTGTGCTGACTGGCATGGCCATGTCCGGCAATAGAGAACAGCACAGTACCAACATCATCATCAAGACTGCAAAAAAAAAAAAAAAAAAACTCTGCTTAGGGGGCAGCCCCAGATAAGGAGGGACTTACGGAATATGTGATGGGAATCCTGTCTAACCTAGTGCATGACTACAGAGTTACTGGTCCTCTAGAAGGTAGGCTGCTCATAGAAAAATGATGTAACTGCACATAAGTTCTATTACTTATTCAATTTGTTTTATTGGGTTTGCAAATAAAACTTTTTTGCTCTCGTGAATTTTGCAGTTGACAAAAGAAGTTTGTGACAAGATTACATAACTTTCCCAGATTTTAGGGACTGGGTAAATGAACCCAGGATTCCAGGAGGAATATTTCCAGAGTGTATTCAGATGATTTGTGTCCTGTGGGAACTGCATGACAGATCTATAATACGAAACCAACTAATATTTGAGGAAATCCCTTATCATCTGAGTAGCTCTACAGAGGGTTCCAAATGTAATGGAATATTACTGCATCATGAGGAATTAAAAATATAAAGAAGCATGGGAAGACACATGTAAAGTAAAAAACAAAACAAAAAATCCAAAAATGCGATTTTTCAGTGAACCAATCACTTCTTTTCTCTCCTAAAATCTAAGCAAGTCACTTAACCTTTCTAAAGTTTCCTTATCTGTAAAATAAGAGAGCTGGACTAAATGGCACCTGAGGTCTCTTTCTACTATAGATCTATGCTAAACTCACTCAGCACTCTCTTCTCCCAGTCCTCTCATCGCAGGACCTTTAACTAAGAAAATCAAGGACATTCACTGAGCATTTCCTTTTCTCTTTATCTTACATCCCTCTTTCCCACCATTCACTTCCTTCACCTATCTCTTTCTTTATTCTTTGATGAAACGTTGTCCCATATCCTTTTGAAGGCCAGCCAGTCTTTACCCCTGATCCCATCCCCTCTCACATTCTCCAGTGTATGGTCCTCATCTTCCCTCTTTCTCTGATCTTCAACATCTTTATCTATGCCACTAATGGTGGATATACCTAAAAGCTAGACCCTTTTCTCTTTTCATTTTATGCTCTCATTTGATAATCTCATCAGCACCCATGGCCTCAACTGTCATCTCCATCCACTGATCTATATATCCAGCCCTTATCTAAATTCTACTCCAACATCACAACATATTAATTTAGACATTTCAAACTACATGACTCATATGTCAAACTCAAAATGTCCAAAAGAGAACCCAAATTGCCCCTCTTCCAAAATTCATTATTTCTGTTGACGTCACCATCCTTCCAGTTATCTGAGTTCATGACCTTGGCCTCTCTGCCTTCCCACTGGCTATCCCCATCCCCTGAACTGCTATCCCTCCTCACTGCCACCTCTTAGACATGGTTCAAGACTAAAATATCGTCTTCTTCAGAAGGACTTCTGTGTTCCCCCAGATGTATCCCTTACTTTGTACACTCCTTTATCTCCTCACATAAAACACATGCTCCTGGTGGGAAGGGGTCCATTCACTTCTATCTAGATATCCCCAACACTTAGCACAGTGCCTAGCACTTAGAAGACATTTAATAAATGCTGGGGTAAGCAGAAGCCTATGTATGCACACGACTAGAACCATGTAATTGGAAAGAATAATGATCTTAAAATAATAAAAAAAAAAATGAATGCTACCAAATTATAAAGGACAAACCTAGTCCAAAAATAGTTATGAGAAGTTACCTTCTACTCCTTTACAGAGGTAGGTAGGGGAAGGACGAGGAAGGTTCAAAGGTATGGAATACCACATATGGAAGACTTTTTTTTTAATATATTGATGAATTTTGCTGTTTTTTTTCCCCTTCTCCCTTTTTTTGGTTATAAGAGAGGGAGAGATATGCAGGGGGAAATTAGGTGATATAAAAACAAAACATATCAGTAAAGTTCATTTAAAAATAAGTGCTGGCTGATTGACGAGAGAATAAACTTACAAATATAATTATAATCAATGCCAAGAAGCAAAGAACTCTCTTGTTTTGACCTCTCTTTTCTGTAACTGGTGTGTATATAATGCAGTATGTATGCTGGGGGAGTGGAGGAGGAAAGGTTCTGGCTTCTTGCCAAGACACACAGCTGAGAAGTGTAACATAAACAAAAAGGCTATATACTTATCACAACTGGTTCTTGCTTCTTGTTACCAGAGAAAGATTATTTTTTATGATAAAATTAATTTTCTGTCAGAATATGTGGCAAATAGTCTACAATAAAGAGAGAAAACGTATTGATAGGGCCTGAAATAAGAAACTTCTCATTCTTTTAGCTTCATCTACCATCTAACCTAGGAAATATTTTAAGTTGTACAAACAGTAATTTTGCAAAATAAAAGTCTAGAGATTTATAATAATCCGCATCTGTAAGTCTAACACCAAATTATTTTTGACAATTTACATTGTAGATATAAATCCTTCCCATCCTGGAAGATAGAGAAGGAGCAGAAATTCATTTCATTGGGAATTTTTTTCACCACTAATTTAAACCTGCCGCAAGACAGAGAGGGAAACCGCATAAATAAATTGTCTATGTTCGTAGCCCAAATGCCTGTTAAAAGATACCTACTTTCTCTTCTTCCACATTGTTCTCTATAGGGTACTCCTGAAATCTAAATTTTAAGAGGTCAAATGGTAGATACTTGGGTTAAAAAAAGTCCTGAAAAAGAGTGTTCATACCTGGGAGTCCTACAGAGTTGGAATTCATTCTCAGGAGGACGGGAAGCAAATAATATGCATCTGATGTCCTTATGTGCAATTAAATGTATTTTTCTAGGTACACATAAATTTATATGCTATGCTGGCTTAAAAAAAAATCCAAGTACCTGGAACCTATATGCCTTACAAGTACTTAATAAAGGTTGCTAACAACATAATAACAATAGGCTTTAAATTACTGAGAAGGAAGTAGATTCTACCATTTATCTCCTGACTCCCAGGATCCATTGAGAGCATAGGATCTATTAAACGGACCCACTGAAAAACAATGTACCTCATAGAAGTGAACATTTAGTTCATTTCACATTAAGAAAATGACTCATGATTTTTAGCTCTTGACAAAGTACCCGGTGAAGTTTAATAATAACTTGCTTCATATTTTTTTTAGCAAATGTAAGTTATCAAGGAGAGGTAACACACAAGGTGACTCAAATAACACTAACCAGAATTTTTAAAAATCTTCAGTAATATCCCAACAACATGACTCCAGGGCTAAGGATGTTTCAGGTTTTAGCAAGAAAAAAATCTCATTAAAAATAGCATTATTTTAAAAAACAACAACAAAAACACAGGAATAGCAAAGATATTGTCACTTCTGCACTTCCTGCCACATTTCCCTGCAAGGAGGGCATGATCTCAGTTTGTCTTTGTATTGCCAGTGCTTATCACAATAGCTTTAGCTACATAATGGGTGCTTTCAGAAATGCTTGTAATTTGAAGAGATACCAAAAAGGAATTGAGTCCATGCTCTAGAGCTCACTTTTGGAGCTTAGACAAATTACCTAACTTTTCTGAGCTTCACTCTGTTTAAATGCAAATGGGAACAAAAATTCTATATGGGTTTGTGAGGGAAGTGCTTTGTAAAACCAAATGTTCTATCAGAATATGAGTTATTAGTCACAGTTATAGCAAATGTGTGCCTTTACTCTCCAAGATTTAGCTGTCTTAATATATCACTCCACTAAACAAATATCCCAGCAAACAAAAGCATTGCATATGCCTCAAAAACCATTATTATAGTGATGTTTCTTGGTGCTTATTTGTTAGAGGCAACTGACAGGTCACATACATATGGGCTAATTGCCCGTGGACAAATCATTCAGCCTTTCAGAATTCCAGACTACTATAGATTAGAGTATGTAATGTAATGTAGAGTAGTGTAAATTAGAGATGACTTTACCAATGACTGTCATTGGTAAAGGGAGTTTCCATGCTAAGAGAAAATATAGGTGCTTACCAAAACCAAGTAAAACACAATAAAACAAAAAAAAAAAACCACTGATGGTATTCTTTGAAAACATCCAACAGAAACCATGAAATGATAACTGAAAATACTAGCATTACTCATCGATTCCAAATAATTTGTATTGAGTTTTTTTTTCCCACTCAAATCTGATTTATGGTATTTGCAGGAGACTGAAACCATACAGGTGAGAATCAACATTAACCGAGCACACTTTATAATGTGCTAATATATAGCAATGATGTCCTATTCATATTTAAAGGGTATCTACTGACCTACCCCTACCCATAAAGCATATGGTCTCAGCTGTTTTTTCCAGTAGGAAGAATAGGCTTTAGTGACCAAGATAGCTTTTCTCAGAGTTAGAGATTATGTCAACTGCCATGGAATGAGGCAATGTAAATCAGCCCATTTTTAAGACGGAACCACAACCTTGCCTTTGTCAGCATTATGCTCTTATTCAATAGCCAGTATTCTGTAAGTAGATTGAATATTAATAGTTTTTAAAGAATGAGTGAATGAATAAATGAATGAATGGATGGATGAATGAAAAACGTTAATAATGTGCCTTTACTTTTAAAACCTAACTACATTTCAAGCACTGTGTTAAATGCAGAGTATACAAACACCAAAGTGACCTCAAGGAGCTCAACTTCAAATAAGTAGAACAAAAACACGTAGGACACTAGTGACCAGAGTAGTACTAAATATCTTAAGGTCACTTTTTTCCCAATTACCTAAGACTTCTGCATCAGTTGACTTCATAACTGTCTGTTGAGGCCTATTCAGGAATTTGGTGCCTAAGCATGCCTCCCTTTATTTTTTTTAATTAAAAAAAAATTTTTATGGCTGTTATGGGTATATTTTCATGACTACACATGTGTAACCCACATCAAACTGCCTGTCTTCTCAATGGGGGGGCGAGAGCAGGAAGGAAGGAAGGGAGTATGATAGTAATAGAATAGAAGGAGAGAATCTGGAGCCCAAAGCTTTAAAGATAACCGTTAAAAGTTCTTTTTACATGTAACTGGGGGAAAATAAAATATTAAATAGACAAATTTTTGAAAATTAAAAATGTAGTAAAGTATCTTTGTGAGCCTTCCAAAGGAAAAATTAGGGGAATAATAACTAGGTCTCAGTTAATGTGAATAATGAATCCCATGGAGGTTGTAATATTATTTCAAGTCATACTGCATATTTGCATTAAACTAGAGATGTATTTTAGTTTTTTCATTTTTCAAATTTTATTAACTTCTGATTTACATCATTCATTTCTGCAAGATTGTGAATTACAAATTTTCTCCCCTTTTTTCCCCTACCCACAACCCCAAAATAGCAATCCCACAGGATATTCCCTCCTCCAATCTGTTCTCTCCCATATCTTCTCTCATACCCCCTTCAACTTTTCCAGTAGGGCGTGGTAGATCTCTACGTGACAGTGCCTGTATATCTTATTTCCCAATTACATGTAAAACAGTATTAATAATAATAATAATATATATACACATATATATGTATGAATATAATTTTAAAAATTTGATTTTAAAACTTTGAGTTCCAGATTCACTCCCCTCCTCCCTTGTCACCCACCCCTACTGGGAAGACAAGCAGTTCAGTACAGGTTGTACATGTGCAGCTAATGCAAAACACTAACAAAGTAGATATATTGTAAAAGACTGACTATATTTCCCTCCCTCCTATCCCACCTCCCACTTGTTCTATTCTTTGATCCCATTCCTTTTCAAAAGTGGGTGCTTCCAACTTCCCTCCCCCCAGCCTACCCTCCCTTACATCATCCCCCCCTCTCATCCCCTTCCCCCTTACTCTCCTGTAGGGTGAGATACCCTATTTAGTATGTATTTCATTCCCTCCCCAAGCCAAATTCAATGAGAATAAGGTTGACCTATTCCCTTTTGCCTTCCTATTCTTCCCCTCCATTGTAACCATTTTCCCTTGCCTCTTCTGTATGAGATAGTTTACCCCAATCTGTCTCTCCCCATCTCCTCTCATTATATTCCTCTCTCACCTCTTAATTTCACCTTTTAAGGATCATCCTTTCCTATTAAAGTGGACCTCTGCCTTCTATCTATGTATACCTGTAAACATATTCACATATGTATTCATATGCCTGTATACCCTCTGATATACACATATATATTCCCTTCAACTATTTTCGTACTGAGAAAAGCTTCATCAGTTACAATTATCATTTTTCCATGTAGGAATGTTAATAGTTCAACTTTAATAAGTGGCTTCTGATTTCTTTTTCCTGTTTACCTTCTCAAGATTCTCTTGCTTCTTGTATCTGAAAGTCAAATTTTCTATTTAACTCTAGTTTTTTCATCAAGAATGCTTGGGGCAGCTAGGTGGCGCAAGTGAGTAGGGCACCAGCCCTGGAGTCAGGAGGACCTGGGTTCGGATCGGGACTCAGACACTTAACACAAAAACTAGCCATGTGACCTTGGGCAAGTCACTTAACCACAATTGCCCTCCAAAAAAAAAAAAAAAACACAAAACAAACAAAAAAAGAAAACTATCTTTTGGGGCGGCCAGATGGTGCAGTGAGTAAGAGCACTGGCCCCGGCGTCAGGAGACCCGTGATCAGTTCTGGCCTCAGATGCTTGGCACCCACACAAAATAACTCGCTGTGTAACCTTGAGCAAGTTACTTAACCCCAATTACTTAAAAAAAACAAAAACAGATTGAAAGTCTTCTATTCCACTATTCCACTCTGGTATTTTCATTAAGAATGCTAGAAAGTCTTGTATTCCACTGAATGACCATATTTTCCCCTGAAACATGATACTCAGTTTTGCTGGGTAGGTGACTCTTGGTTTTAATTCCAGCTCCTTTGATCTCTGGAATATCATATTCCAAGCCCTTCGATCCCTCAGTGTAGAAGCTGCCAGATTCTGTATTATCCTGATTGCGTTTCCACAATATTCAAATTGTTTCTTCCTGGCTGCTTGTAATATTCTCTCCTTGATCTGGGAATTATGGAATCTGGCTATAATATTCCTAGGAGTTTTCTTTGGGGATCTTTTTCAGGAGGTGATTGGTGGATTCTTTGAACCTCTATTTTGCCTTCTGGTTCTAAAACATCAGGGCAATTTTCCTTGAGAATTTCTTGGAGGATGATTTCTAGGTTCTTTTTTTGATCATGGCTTTCAGGTACTCCAATAATTTTTAAATTATCTCTCCTAGATCTATTTTACTGGTCAGTGGTTTTTCCCATGAGATATTTCACATTGCCTTCTATTCTTTCATTTGTTTGGATCTGTTTAACAGCATCTTGATTTCTCTTAATGGCACTAGCTTCCCTTTGGTCCATTCTAAATCTGAGGGAATGATTCTCCTCATTGAGCTTTTGAGATTCTTTTTCCATCTGGCAAATTTGGCTTTTTAAGGCATTCTTCTCATCATTGCCTTTTTGAGCCTCTTTTGCCATTTGAGTTAGTCTGTTTTTTAAGGTGTGATTTTCCTCAGTCAGGCTGTTGACTCTCATTTCGTAATTTTCTCTCATAGTTCTCATTTCTCTTACCAATTTTTCCTCCACGTCTCTTATCTGCTTCTTAAGGCCTCTATGGCCTGTAACCAGCTTGCATTTTCCTTTGAAGCTTTTGGTGCAGGAGTTCTGACTTCACTGTCTTCCTCCTGTTCCATGCTTTGATCATTTTTGTCACCAAAATAGGAGTCTAATGTTGGATTCTTCTGTTTTTGTTTTTTTTTCTTTGCCTGGATGTTGCCCCTCAGTCACTTGACCCCTGGGCTTTTTGCCACAGTAGGACTCTGCACCAGACAGGGGAGCTTTTGTCTCAAACACTGGGGTTTTCTCAGCTGCCAGAGGTATTAGTTGGGTGCCCTCTCTGAAGCCTCCACATGCTCTGGCAAGCTGGACACATACCCTAGGACCTCCACCCTAAACTGCAATCCAGATCCAAGCAGGTTAAAACAAGAGCGATTACCCCTCAGACTGGTGCTTGGTCCCCCTACACTCTGCAGGCCAGGAGTTGAAGCTGCAAAGTGGCACCAGCTGCGCCAAGGCATCTCAGCAGCTTCTCGCCCTGGGGGCAGAATCCAGACACACTCCCAACTTGTGCGTCCCAAAGTCCACACTGCACTGACTTCTCACTTTGTCCTTCACATCTATGTGTTGATAAATCTGGAAACTGACACAGCTGCTGGTGATCTGGAGTCCCTTCAGCAGGGGGCTGGTCAGGCCCGCCCTGGGGCTAAAACCTCAGGCTCCCAAGGGCCTGGGCTCGGCTCCCAGAGCGCTGCGCTGGCCAATTCCTGCTGGCCTGCCAGGCTTTCCTCATTGGCAGGTTAGCTTCCCTGTGTCATTTTGTGGGTTCTGTAGCTCCAGAGTTTGTTCAGAGTCCCCTTTTACATGAATTGGGGAAGGTGAAAGCTGGAGCCATGCAGAGGTCCTGTTTCTACTCCAACATCTTGACTCCGCCCCTCCATACCTCTCTTTAGAAGATACTTTTTGTATAAACTGATTTTTGGTGAATCAAAGCACATTTTAAATGCCACTTAACCATATGGAAAATTTTATTTAAAAAATATTCATTAGAATTAGTTACTAAGTCCATAATAATCACATATAAAATTGTTACATAATAATTAATTGGAGTTATTAATTTAAAAATCATCCCCAAAGGTTACAAAATGGGAATACTCTAAACCACTGAATATTATGAATACTTCAAAATACTAGTACTATACTAGCAACCACAAAATATTGAAGGAACCCAGGGAAAGCCGACAGCGCATCTTGTACCCTAAAGGCTGAATGGGAAGCAACATGTCACACTGGACAGCAATGAAATGTCCACTCGTGTGGACTTGGGCAGGTCACATTTAACCTCTGTCGGCCTCTGTTTCTTTAACTGCAAAATAGAGGGTTTCAATGAGATGGTGTAGCAGCAAGCACCCCAAGGGTCCTCAGGGTTTGCCACCACCACAGGTTCTTGGATCTGCTTTGTTAAAGGAAAGCAACTCAAAATGGGTTAACAAGCTTACTTTAATCAGTCAGACGTATACCGTTTACCTTGTTCAGGGAAAAAGGTCAGCACCCCGAACTTCAAAGTATACAGGCAGAATTATCAAGACATTAACAGATCAAGTAGACAGATTTCCAAACTATCCAACCATTACATCCATACCCAGTCAACATCTGGGTTTGCACATCTGGGTTTTTCAAAGCCAGGAGGGCCCTGGACAACGGCTTCCCAGAATACAGATCAAATCACAGAACACTTCTCAAAGTGAGCCCCAAAACAAAGCTACACATCAGGGCTTATACAGCCTTCTCCTGGCTCAGAGAATGTAACAACCTTATTGACTCACTGGCCAATCAAGAAGTATCTACTGAAAAACAAGCCTCCCACCCCAGGCTTCAGGTGCACTTTAGCCTAGGGGCAGGGAAGATCTTCCAAATTTGCATTCTCATTACAGATGGCTGTGAAGTTCCTTCCATCTCTGAATCTATGCTTTTTACTATTACCATTTGCACTGGTAAAAGACAATGCACACAATGATGAAATCACAAATTCATCTAAGTCTCATACATGGATTATCAACTTCCAAAGCCATTAGAGTACAATGAATTATACTGTACTTAATTTCATCTTTCTCAAATGATTCAGAAGATGAAGCAGGACTTTGCTATAAGCTTTAGGGTCAGCATGATGGGCCTTAATTTATACAATACAGGATTAAAAATGAAAAAGTAGGAAGTAGGGCATAACATGAATATTTTTATGGCAACGTGTATATATTTATGTACACACACATACACATACATATTTGAAAGGGAATTTATATTCTAAACCTAAGTTACCCATGGATGAAATACAAACTCTTTGACTTACTTTTTGGCATTTGACAATTTGGTTTCAGTTAACCTTTTTGGTGCTATTTTACAAGACTTCTCATGTCCTCTACATTGTGGTCAAACTGGCCTAGGTGCTATTCTCAGTGTACCAGATCTCTCTCCTGCCAGGGTACTTTTGTCCAGGTTGACCTCCAGGAAATAATTTCTGTTCTTTCTCACTTCTACCTCTGGCAAGTCCCAGAGCAGAGGTCCTTAACCTTTATGTATCATATACCACTGTGGCAGTCTGGTGATCTTTTCTCGGAAAAAAAATGTGTTGAAATACATATAAT
Organism: Petaurus breviceps papuanus; assembly: GCF_028583685.1. Classification (NCBI taxonomy): domain Eukaryota; kingdom Metazoa; phylum Chordata; class Mammalia; order Diprotodontia; family Petauridae; genus Petaurus; species Petaurus breviceps. The sequence continues at coordinate 5,219,271 of NW_027185665.1, forward strand.
AAATATTAAAATACAATTATCAAATATTACAAAGTTCAAGAATTTTATGTTAAGAAATCCTGCCCTAGGTTAAGATTCAAATCAGGTGTTATGTACTGAACAAGGCCACTGATACACCTCAATTTTGGGGGCCCCCTACTTTTCCAGAAATTACTTTGAATTTCCTAATCTATGTCCATGGTGTATCTCCCCCATATCATGTATGCTCCTGAAAGACAGAGACAACATCATTTTTTTTTAACCTATGTATCTATTCTCAGTGTCAACTATACTGCCCTTCACATAAACACTTAAAAATTGTTCTTTGAAAGTGACTAATTTTTTCCAAACCCTTCTAAGAAAAACAAAATTTTACCAAAGTATCAACCTTATTACCTAGTATTAAGGCCCTCTCCATCGGCTTTCACAGAAGCTTTCACAGGCTTCCTTTTAGTATTTGTCATGAAATACGAGAAATGCTGAATCTTACTTCTAAAGTTACCTTTGACACAAATGTTACACAAGAGTTTTGGGTTTTGTATTCTGCATTTCCCTAAAGAAGGAACATACCTATAATAATTATTTCATTTTGTGCATTGATCGTTAAAAAAAACAAACCAACCTCTCCAAGCTCCATCCCCAGCACCGATAACATGGCTAAACATACCAAGAAGGTCGGAATTGTTGGTAAATATGGAACATGTTATGGTGCATCCCTCAGGAAAATGGTGAAGAAAATTTAAATTAGCCAGCATGCTAATATACCTGCTCCTTCTGTGGCAAGACCAAAATGAAGAGACGGGCTGTGGCTATCTGGCACTGTGGATCTTGTATGAAAACAGTAGCTGGTGGTGCATGGACCTACAATACCATCTCTGCAGTTACAGTCAAATCTGCCATCAGAAGACTGAAGGAATTGAAAGACCAGTAAAATCTTATCAAATATCTGTAGTCCATAGTCCAACAATAAATGGGTTAATTTATTGAATACATAAAAAAACCCCAAAAAACCACAAAACCCCAAACTGAAGTGCTGCTGAGTTTTTTTACTGGATAATTCTCATATTTGGACAGAAAGATTTCTCAAACCAACTTTGTGTCTGTTTCATCTGTTTAAAATACTTTGCTATACTACTAAGCTTCCCACAGTGCACTAAGATATTAATGTCATTGCAACATGAGCCCTCTGATGGAGTGCTACTGAATATTTCACAAAGTGGGGAGGGGAAAGCAGTGAAATTTCACTCAGAACTACTGGGTGGGCAGATTAGTCAGGCATGAATTAGCAAGGTTCTACTGTAATTTGATTTTAAAGCATAGTTCCTTGTAACTTCCAAAGCCCCATTTGTCTCATAAATGAATTTGGAGCCTAAACCAAACAAACGATTATTGCCTCATTTTGCCTTCAAAAAAAAAAAAAGATTTGGGGGACATCTTCCAACAAAACAACATTTGTTTTGGAATGAACAAGTCAGTCCTTCCTTTAAGATATGTCATCATCTCTCCAAGCAAAAACACTTTAAATAACAAACAAATAAATGTTTATATACAAGAAAGTTAATGGACATCGAAACCTGTGTTTATGCTTAGATAGTTTCAGCCTGGGATCCTAAAACTTTTTAAAAATAATATAGTGACAACTATGTCAATATGATTGGTTTCTTTAGTATCCCTATGTATTTTATTTTATGCATTTAAAAACATTATTTTGAGAAGGATTCTGAAGGCTTCAGAAAAGGGATTGAGAATACACACACAACTAGATTTAAAGCACTATCAAACAAAGCAAAAAATCTCCACCCTAAAAACTGTTTTTAGACCCAGAATGAAATTCCACATACAAATTCAGAGAATAATTTCAGATAAATTGAGACTGTAGAATGAAATCTAAGCAACAGCTTAAATTTTGGCTGTACAAATTCAGCACCAAGCTAGGTCATTAGGTTGTACCTGCCATTTTCCAATTAATAGAAAAGTGCCATAAAGTTCTTTTCATGGCCTCATGAAACAGGGCTCTGAAGGCCAATTACGGCCACCTGCTAGGCCTCTCTAGCTAACATTAGCAGGAAGATGAGCCAAGGAAAGACAGGTTCTCTCTCTCTCTCATGTGATTGCTTCTTTTCCTCCCTCAGGAAAATATTCCAATTACATATTTCAAAAAGAAACACTGGCTTCCTCTCTGGGATCTATTTGTATGTACTTCACAAATTTGTAAATAGAAGTTTCTCAGTTCTTAATTGATAAAGACAATCTGTAGCAAAACAATGTTTTGCCAGATTGAAAAATATTACTGACCTTCCTTTAGCACCATGTGGGAATTTGGAAAGGAGGAAGTTAAAATTGAATTTCATAACAGAGGAAGAACATGCAAGGAAAGCATGGAAGTTTTTTTTAAGGTAGTCTGATACGTGTGTGTGTGTATATAAGTAATACTTTATATGTTACATATATAATATATAATGTGCATACACACATATTTACTCATTGTAGGAGCTAAAAAAGTATGAACTTCAGAAAGTACATACAATTTTCCCCTACATATTTGTTATCCCCAGTAAGATGTCTTCACAGAGAGAAGGAAATATTCAATGATTCTTCCCTTTTAGTCAACCTATGCTTGAATTTCTTGGAGAATCCATAATACCTCATCAAAATTCTATTTGGGTTGGTGGTGATTCTGGTAGTAGTGTATCAGTGGTGACTACAGTATCAGTGATGGTAGTATTGGTGTTTGTAGGGATACTGGTGCTAATAATAGTGGGGAAAATGGTGGTGGTGGTAATAAGGAAAATAATTAACATATAACCTCAAAGTTTGCAGAATATTTTACACTCATTAAGTCATTTGAGTCTTATAACTTCCCTGGGAGGTAAATACAGAGGTATTATTATCTCCATTTAGCTAATGAGGAAACTGAGGTTCCAGGAGGTTCAGTGCCCAAGGTTATATAATTTGTTTCAGAAGTAGGTTTTCTGGCTATCTTCTGAGCTCCAATGTGAGCACTTCATCCATCACACTACACTGAAAGTCTTATATCATGATAATAAAACTGTGCTTGTATTGATATGATTTTTGGGGAACATCTAGAGTGTTCTTTCTGCAGAAAAAAAAAGTTGTGAAGCCTTGGACGAAACCTTTAGGCATATGTCTATGAAAATTTTACTAGGAGATTAGTTCAAGTTCCTGAAAACTCTAATGGTTTCACATAATAAACTAGTTCTTCATGACTGGCTCTTCTACATATATAAATACTATTATTTTCTATCAGAATCACACCTACAAAATGGCTAAATATCAGAAAAACTTTTGCCAATAGGTATGCAAGAGGAAGAACAAGCGAGTAATTCATTCATATTTGTACAAGACTTTTCCACGAAGCAAAACACGATGCCAGGTATGAGAGACATTATAGGACATAAAATTATTTAAGGAAGAACAGTCAAAAGAATGGCCTAAATCTTCCTATATTTCTTGGTGCTATCCATATATTATAACCTTTAGGACCAGAATTCTGTTTTCTTCTTTGTATTCCTAGCTCCTAGAACAGTATTTGGCATATAGTAGATACTTAATAAATGTCTGAGATCAATGAATTGTCCACTCATTCTACAATATAGGTCAGAGCAGGGTGGGGAACCTGCAGCCTTGAGAACATTCTTGGCCCTCTAGGTAAGGGGATTTGTTTTGTGAAGTTTGGATTGAGTCAAAGGGCTGCACTTGAGTACCTAGAGGGCCATATGTGGCCTCAAGGAGGCAAGTTTCTCACCCCTGACTCAGAGCATTTCCCAGTTATGTCTAATAGATGCTTACAGTGTTTAAGATTAGCAGTTGACATCATATGTGCTTATTTGATCACATCTGTTCCTCACAATGACCCTATGAAGTAAAAACTAAAGGTATCATTATTATCCCCATTTTACAGATGAAGAAACTGAGCCTCAGCCAGTTAAGTGATTTGCCCAAGGTTATAGAGCTAGTTACACATCAGAGTTGTGCTTTGATCCCCAGTGTCTCCCAATGCAGAGTTGAGGTCTATTGACTTGAATTAGTATAGGGAAATGTGTGGTGATTTGTTGTTTTTCTTGATCTTTCATTTTTGAAGAGGATTTGTGACATCACAGATGAGCTCTTGACGCAAGAGAGTTGGATGGAAGTGAGTCAGAGTTGCACAAAGTCTTCAGCCTCGATCTCTTTTCCAGAGTCAACAAAGTTCAGTGGCCAAGACAAAAGTCAGGACTATTGGCAATGACCCAGTGGATGACCTCAGCGTCTCCAAAGACAGTGGATTTCCAAAGCAATCAAACATGGCATCTAGTATAAAAATGCTGAATATCCAGCATATGCTGTTATTCTTTGATAAGTGAGTATTTGCAAGTCTTGGGTTGACACATATACAAGTACATATAAACATGGGATCACAGACTTAGAGCTGGAGAAGGTCTTAGGGGTCATCCTGATCCAGTCTTTCATTTCACAGATAAGGACCTTGAAACCTAGAGATGTCAGTTGGTTTTTCCAAGGTCACAGAGAGTACGAAGCTGGGTTCTGAACCTCACTTGTCTGACTTCAAGGGTACATGCCTATGATGTCCATAAACAATAAAAAGTCCAAGGTGTAGAAGCTGTAAATCGACTCAGTTTACTTATAGCAACTCTCTTGATGGTAGCAAAGAATTGGAAATCGTGGGGATATCAGTCAATTGGGGAATGACTGAACAAGTTATGGTATATGACTATGATGGAATACTATTGTTCCATAAGAAATGATGATCTCATGGAGAGACTTGAAAAAAATAATGAATAATGAAATGAGAAAAGCCAAGAGAATGTTGTATCCAGTGAGAATATTGTTTTAATAACAACTTTGAGCAACTAAGTGATTTTGATTATTACAAATAGTCAAATTAATTACAAAGGACAAATGAAGAAAGACACTATCTGCATCTAAAGAAAGAGCTGGTAAATAGAAATATTTATGGAATGATCTGACACATGCATGCACATACGCATGTACACACACATTTGTGTTTAATGGTAGCAATTTCTGGGGTTGGGAAGAGAAAAAAGAAAAAAAAGAAAGTTACATGATAACTTCAATACATATTTTAAAAATATCAAATTGTACATATAGATTTGCAGTTACTTATACAATCACCTCTTTTTTTCCTATTCTACTGTGTTATGGAAATGCTTGTTTTATTTCTTAAGTTCTGAATAAGATAAATGCAAAATTTTAAAAAGTGTATTTTCATAATTCAACTGCATAGGCAATTGCCCTTATTACATACAGTTTCATATTATAGGGTATAATGTTTAAAATGGCCTTTGTGAATACATAGCATGAAGGACCTGAATAGGAAATGAGGAGGTAATTCACTAGAAACACAGTTTATTTGATATTTTCCAATGAATTTTATGTTCTGAATGTATTTTTTTTAAATTAGATTAAGGGAATTTGTTCCTTAGAAACAATCAGGACTTAAGATTGATAGTACTGACCCTCTATATGACAAGCAGTGTGAATATGTAACATAAGCGGAAGGAAATAGCTAATTTGCTAAGAGATGACCCTCTACAGTCTTCCTTGTTTATGTGTTTCAATTAGAATTAAGTAATGAAATTTGAATCCCAGGCAGAAGTATTCCAAAGGTTATGGAAAGTTACACACAAGCACGCACGCGCACACACACACACACACACACACACACACACACACATGTGCGTGCGCGCGCTCCCACCAAAAAATTTCTGGTGTGGGGACACTGGGGTGGGGAGGGTGGCTTTCAAGAATTCTCATTCCTGTATCACACAATGGAATGATAAATAGAAATAGATGAATATTTGTGATGTCCTAGAAAAAAGTTAGTCAAGGTTTGTACCAAAAGATATATCCTTTTTTTAACACTCTTAGAGCACAGCATAACAGTAGGTGGAAGATTTCAAGTCCACAGAATCAGATGGGCAATCAGATCCACCATTCCCCATTTAGGAATTGAGATAAACTTATAGATCAAAGTATTACTTAATGTGGAGCATTTGTTAGAGTGTGTTACATATCTAGTCCAATCCCCATATTTTAACAGAAGAGGAAATTAAGGTCCAGAAACTTTAAATGGTTTGTCCAAAGTCATACAAGTAAAAAGTAGCCCTACTGAGATTAGAACTTGGGTCATTCGGGGTCCACATCAATAAATGAAGGAAAAAAATACATATTTTGACCCCCTACAATGGGCAAAGCACTGTCCTAAGGGTTGGAGATACAAACAGAACATCAAGATAGCCCTTGTTTTCAAGAAGCTCACATTCCAGCTGGGGAAGACAGCACATATAGGAAGTAAGGGGAGAAAGCCCAGTGGGCCTTAGGGCACAACAGCAAAGCACATACACTGACAAAGCCTTATCAGTTTCTGATGTTGGTCCCTATGACAGTGCCAGAAGTTTTTTTTTTTTTTTTTTGAGATATAGTGGGTATGTTTACTGAGGAGAGTGTGGTGCGACAGCATGGTTGCTCCTCTGGATGATGACTGAGAAGAACTGTGCTGGAAGATGTGCTGGTGGCCTCCCTGGGTAGGAGGATGGGGTAATGGCAGGGTGCTTGGGCTCAGGGTCCTGGGATATCTACTAGACTCTCTCTTTCTACTATAATCCTGTCTATGTGGGGAATGACTGACAGTCGGTGGGATGAGCCGGTAAGAGATCCCAAGGACTTAAAAATTTTGACTAAAAAGTAATTAACATTCCCCCTGGTATCCATTCATCTATCCATCCTTTCTTCTTTTACCATTTTTCAAATTCCTACTTTGTGTGGCAGAGGAGATTAAAAAATAATTAAGACACGGTCCCTGACCTCATTGAATTGACAATCTAGAAAGGGAATGATAGTACATATAGAAATATGAAAAACTATGAAATAGGGGATAAATGGGATAGAGAATGATAAGACGATAGGAACAAAGAAGGAACGGTCATTTCCTTGGTGGCTGAATACCTGAACTACTTCTCTTGTCCCCCCCACTCATTTACTAGAGCTACATAAAGGAATGATAGGATTGCTTTACCCATGAGTATGGAGACATTTCATGTTTGGCATAGCAGGAGGCTAATTCCCTGCATGGGAACCCAACGGCATGATGCTTGTTTGACTTTGCCAAGGCAAATGGGTGATGGGTCCTTCCCACCACAGTTTCTATGCAGTAACAATATTGTGTTACCTTTGGCATGGAAATAAAACAACAGATTCACTTAGGTGACCTTAATTTATTTTTTAAAAAAGAGTGTCATATAGCACTGACTCATCCTCTTCAATTAGGCAGACTTCAAAGTTACATGTTCCACTTGGCTCATCCTAAATTGGGACCGAACATAGCTATTTCCAACTTCCATTCATGTTTTTCAAGTTCTCCCAGGGCAAGGGGGGTGGGGTAGGGGGCGGGGAGGAAGGAGAGGATAGTATACCTAGAGGGGAAGTATGACACTCATGTGGCCTTGCATTATCTCAAACATACACACAGCTCACAAATTTTAGGAATAAAATACACACATAAACAATAATTACTTAACTAAGTATATGCATGCTGCTTAATATAAACAATTGTCTTAATTTAAAGTCTCCTATGCCAGTCTCACAGTGACGCCACAGACATGCAATGATAACCCTTGACTGACCTGACAGTTACTAAGGTTATATAATTTGCCTCCCAATAAAGACATAAATCAACCATATCAGGACTCCACACCTTATACATTATATATATATATATATTCATGCTGCCAAAAATTATAGTCAAATTTTTTGCTGTTCTAAAGTAACTTACACAGACTTTCCATTTATATGATAACCTTTTTTTAATGCTTTATTAACTTCTGATTTACATCACTCGTTTCCGCCAGATTTTGGGTTACAAATTTTCTCCCCATTTTTTTCCCCTACCCACCGCCCCAAAATAGCAGCCCCACAGAATATCCCCTCCTCCAATCTGCTCTCTCCCATATTTTCTCCCATACTGCTTTCTACTTTTCCAGTGGATCTCTATGCCTCAGTGTCTGCACATCCCATTTCCCAATTACATGTAAGATGATATTAATAATAGTATATATAAATATATATACACACAGACATATGTATATTTGAATGTTTGCTTTTAAAACTTTCAATTCCAGATTCATTCCCTTCCTCCCTTGTCACCCACCCTTACTGGGAAGATAAGCAGTTCAGTATAGGATGTACGTGTGTCGTTAATGCAAAACAATAACATAATAGATATATTGTAAAAGACTGACTATATTTCCCTCCCTCCTATCCCACCTCCCACTTGTTCTATTCTCTACTTTGGTCCCTTCCCTTTTCAAAAGTGGGTGCTTCCAACTTCCCTCCCCCCAGCCTGCCCTCCCTTCCATCATTCCCCCCTCTCATCCCCTTCCCCCTACTCTCCTGGAAGGTGAGATACCCTATTTAGTGTGTATTTCACTCCCTCCTCAAGCCAAATTCAATGGGAATAAGGTTGACCCATTCCCTTTTGCCTTCCTATTCTTCCCCTCAATTGTAACCATTTTCCCTTGCCTCTTCTGTATGAGATAGTTTACCAGAATCTGTCTCTCTCCATCTCCTCTCATTATATTCCTCTCACCTCTTAATTTCACCTTTTAAGTATCATCCCTTCCTGTTAAATTAGTCCTGGGCCCTCTATCTATGTATACCTGTAAACATATATACACACATTCACATATGTATTCATATGCCCATATACCCTCATATATAGACATATATATATATATTTCTAATCCCTTCAATTACTGAGGAAAGTTTCATAAGTTACAATTATTGTTTTTCCATGTAGGAATGTTAATAGTTCAACTTTGATAAGTTCCTTATGATTTCTTTTCTCTGTTTACCTTCTCATGCTTCTCTTGCTTCTTGTATCTGAATGTCAAATTTTCTATTCAACTCTGTTTTTTTCAGCAAGAATGCTTGAAAGTCCTCTATTCCACCGAATGACCATATTTTCCCCTGAAACATGATACTCAGTTTTGCTGGGTAGGTGACTCGGTTTTAATTCTAGATCCTTTGCCCTTCAGAATATCATATTCCAAGCCCTTCGATCCCTCAGTGTAGAAGCTGCCAGATCCTGGGTTATCCTGATTGTGTTTCCACAATATTCAAATTGTTTCTTCCTGGCTGCTAGTAATATTCTCTCCTTGATCTGGGAATTATAGAACCTGGCTATAATATTCCTAGGAGTTTTCTTTTTGAGATCTTTTTCAGGAGGTGATCCATGGATTCTTTCAATCTCTATTTTGCCCTCTGGTACTAAAACATCAGGGCAGTTTTCTTTGAGAACTTCCTGGAAGATGATTTCTAAGTTCTTACTTTGGTCGTGGCTTTCAGGTAGTCCAATAATTTTTAAATTCTCTCTCCTGGCTCTATTTTCCAGGTCAGTGGTTTTTCCCAGGAGATATTTCACATTGCCTTCTATTCTTTCATTTGTTTGGATCTGTTTAACAGCATCTTGATTTCTCATAAAGTCATTAGCTTCCATTTGCTCCAATCTAATTCTGAAGCAATGATTCTCCTCATTGAGCTTTTGAGATTCTTTTTCCATCTGGCAAATTAGGCTTTTTAAGGCATTCTTCTCCTTGTTGCCTTTTTGAGCCTCTTTTGCCATTTGAGTCAGTCTGTTTTTTAAGGTATCATTTTCCTCAGTCTGACTGTTGACTCTCATTCCATAATTTTCATGCATTGTTCTCATTTCTCTTCCCAATTTTTCCTCCACTTCTCTTATCTGCTTCTTATGGTCCTCTGTGTCCTGTAACCAGCTTGTATTTTCCTTTGAAGCTTTTGGTGCAGGAATTCTGACTTTACTGTCTTCCTCCTGTTCCATGCTTTGCTCCTTTTTTTCCCCAAAATAGGAATGTAATGTTGGAATCTTCTGTCTGCTTTGTTTCCTTTGCCTGGTCATGTCGCCCCTCAGTCACGTGACCGCTGGGCTTTTTGCCACAGTAGGACTCTGCCACCAGACAGGGGAGCTTTCGTCCCAAACGCTGGGGTTTTTCTCAGCTGCCGGAGGTATTAGATGTGTGCCCCCTCTGAGGTCTCCACACCCTCTGGCAAGCTGGACACACACCCCAGGACCTCCACCCTAGACTGCAATTTAGATGCAAGCAGGTTAAAGCAAGAGCAATTACCCCTCAGACTGGTGCTTGGTCCCCCTACACTCTGCAGGCCAGAAGCAGAAGCTGCCACGTGGCACTGGCTGGCTGTGCCGGTGTCTCAGTGGCTTCTTGTCCCGGGGGTAAAAGCCACGCACTTCTACTTACTGGTCCCAAAGTCCACACTGTACTGACCTTTCACTTTGTCCTTTGTGTCTATGTGTTGATAAATCTGGAAATGGCCACAGCTGCTGCTGATCTGGAGTCCCTCTGGCCAAAGGCTGGTCAGGCCCACCCTGGGGCTACAGCCTCAGCTTGGGGCTGGGCTTCCAGAGCACTTTGCTGGATTCCTGCTGGCCTGCCGGGCTGTCCTCAGTGGGAGGTTAGCTTCTCTGTGACATTTTGTGGGTTCTGCCGCTCCAAAGTTTGTTTAGAGTCCCCTTTTTACATGGATTGGGGAGGGTGGAAGCCGGAGCCGTGGGAAGGTCGTGCTTCTACTCTGCCATTTTGGCTCTGCCCCCCACCTTTTTTTTTTAAATGAGGGTAGAGCAGTGTTACTTTGTAATTAATAATCTTAGATAGTGGTCTAGAAGCATTAAAAAAGTCAAGAGACTTGCCAGAATCACACTTCTAGTATGTGCAAAAGAAAGGACTTGAATTCAGGCCTTCCTGACTTCAGGGACACCCCCACAATAACACATGGTTCATTCATAATTTATTGTAGGGGCAGCTAGGTGGCTCAGTGAATAGAGCACAGGCCCTGGAATCAGGAGGACCTGAATTCAAATCTGACCTTAGACACTTAACACAAAAGCTAGCTGTGTGACCTTGGGCAAGTCATTTAACCCCAACTGCCCTCCAAAAAGCAAAATAATAATAATAATTTATTGTAAAATTACTCAAACACTTTTGACACCTAGAACTTTGTGAACATGCTGAGTATCTTCTATTTTAAATTGAGTTGTTTATTTTCCTGTTCACTCATTTTAGATAAGACCCATCTTCTTGAACACATAAGAGGATTTAAAACAGAAGAGAGCCTAATTCATTTCCCTAACATTAAAAAAAATCACTAAGTAAACTTGCCCTAACATGATGTCCTCAAGGACAGCCAAGAGTGTGGTGCCGACATCAATAAGAGCTCAGCAACAGGATAAAGCAGAGATTATGTTTTCCTGGAGCTTGTTTGGTTTTGGGTACAAATTTTGTTACTCCAGGTCAGGGGTGGGGAACCTGCAGCCTCAAGGCTACATGTGGCCTTCGAGGTCCTTAAGTGTGATCCTTTGATAGGCCTCAAGGCCACCCCTGCTCCAGGCAGTCTCTTAAGTTCTTGAAAATAGGGATAATTTTGAATTTTAAAAAAGACCCCTTTGTATAAGACATATAACAGGAAGTCAAAAAAATATTTTTTTAAATATGTCTTGGTAATAACTAGAGAAGTAATTTCTTTTGTGAGAAATAAAGAATTTCAACTAAAGCTCCAATTCATTGTGCTAGAAACAATAGCATATTTCTTAAACCAGAGCTCAAATTTATATCTTTCTCCATTGTATTATTTTTTTAATTAAGGAAATTTAAAAGAAACATTGAAAAGGATGAATGAAAATGAAGAAACAAGTCCTATTTCCTGCTTAACCTTCCTGGGCAAAGGAAAAATAAAGAGAAAAAAACCTAAGGCTAGTAAAGATGGTTGATGTATCTAAAAGACCACAAATTTTTACATATTTTACATATATATGTATACACATACATACATGTGCGCATACGTGCATGCATGGGTGTCTGTGTGTGTGTGTGTGTAGGGGGGGGAGAGAGGGAGGGACAGAAAGTTAAGAATACAGTTAGCTATCTTAGTCAAAGTTTGTACCAAAAGATATATACCCTTTTAACATTCTTAAAGTACAGCATAACCACAGCTGGAAGGGTAACATTTTTTGAATATGATTTGGTACAACCTAGCTAGTCATGATGTCTCTAAAAAATTTACTTCCTGATAGAAAACCCACAAGCCTGTAAACACTTTCATTGCTATAACCTTATGTAGTGATGGAATTCATGTTTAGTCAAATGGAAGAAAAAAATTGTCATTCTAGACATTGTGCCAGTGGCATAAAATAGATAGTTAATCAGCTGTCTAGGCTACCACCAACTCTCTAAGTACCAGTGACCACATATAAACCTGAGCGTACAGAAGGAACCATGCATAGACTACATGAAAAGATGCTTTCCCATTGATTGACTTTGCTGAAGTCTTCCATGAACACATTCTGTAATATTCTACCCAATCAGGTGGTACTAGCTTTTAACCTTAGATTTGCTCATTTGGGGTAGGGAGGTGGGAACAGGAGCTTCTTTCTCTTTCTTTCTCCTCCCTCCCCTCCTTTTCTTTCTCAACTACTTGAGAAAAATCAAGATAACATTATTATAACCTGAGAAAATATTCTAACAATTAAAAGGTGGCATGTTCCACTGTTTCTCAAGCAAACAGGTTTAGCAATCCCTTTATTACATTCAAGGAAAGTGGAGAACAGTATTTAAGTAAACTTTCTGGTAGTCACTCAGCGAGTTAGTATGTATGGAAAGAGATCTCACCAGTTCAGGCTTGGGCTTCATAACCACAAAACTACAAACCAGACAGAAAGTACCACTTTTAGCTACTGAGGAAAATCTTCAAAGATGAATCCCAACATAATCAATGTTCTGACAGCTTCTACAGGCCTATTTCAGTTTACAATCTCAAATTCAAAAGTAGACTTTACTCAGATTTTCCCATATAACTTATTTTCAACTGACTTTAACAATTGAGAAGTGACCATTATCTATGAAATCTTCCCTTAAAGAGTTCAGTTTGAAAACCAATGTGGGAGAGTTGGTCCGTCCACAAGCATTTGTTAAATGCTTATCAGGCACTTGTTTTAAGCATTGGGAACATAGAAAAGGTCACTGGGGAAGAAAATCACATTGTAATAAGGGAGACAACATAGAAGGTAACTAAATAGATAAAAGATACAGAAAGTATAAATGGAAGGGAATCTCCGAAGGAAGGTACTAATAGCAGAGGAGCAAAGAAAGTCTCCCACAGAAGGTGGGATTTAAGCTAAGTATTGAAGGAAGAGAAATGAGGCAGAGGTGGGAGAGAAAGCATGCTGGGAATAGAGGTCAGACAGCTGGGGCAAAGTTGGTAGAAGGTACAATGAGGCAGAGCAAGCAGGTCAGTCTGTTATTGTTCATTTATTTCAGCCATGTCTGACTCCTACCAACCCCTTTTGGCACAGATACTGGAGTGGTTCAGCATTTCCTTCTCCGATTCATTTTATAGATGGGGAAACTGAGGCAAAAGGGAATAAGTGACCTGTCCAAGGTCACACAGGTACATGTACTAGCAATAAGTGTGTGAGTTCATATTTGAACTCAGGCCTTCCTGCCTCCATGCCCAGTGCTCTATCAAACAGAGAGTTCATGGATGGAAATAATACTTAAGACTTGAAAGGGAAGGAATAGGCCTGGGTTGTGAAGACCAGAATTCTTATATTATATATACTAGGCCATTATTCCTAGCAGAAGACTGAAATAATGGCATGGAGATTTTAAAAGAAAATTCAGAGGGAAGGCAATAGAAGGGGGGGTTTATGTAGAAATAGGCCATATTAGTGCACAACTGATTCTCCTGCTGCTTCCATAGTTGTGTGTGTATGGGTATGTGCACATATACATATGTATAAATATATAAAAATTTGTGGTCTTTTAAGTTTACAAAAAACATTTATTTCAAGATTATGGAATAACTTTCACTTCCACCATGCCCAGCTAACTTCAATTACAGGGAATTAATGCCTTAATTGGCAGTTAGAAAGAACTTTAGATTTGGAGCGAGAGCACAGATTCAATCCTGTCACATAGTCACTTCTATGGCCATGGTCACAGGTTGTCTAACTTTTTTGGTCCTCAGCTTTCTCAAATATAACAGGAGTAGGTTTATCAGGCCAATGGTTCTCAAACTTTCTAATCTCAGGATCCTTTTATACTCTTAAGAATTATTTAGGACCCCACCAAAAGATCTTGTTTATGTAGGTTATAGCTTTTGATATTTGCCATGTTAAAAATTAAGATATCTTACTATTATTAGGAAAAGAGTTTTGGCTTTCTGGATTCCCCAAAAGGGTCTTGGGTATCTAAACCACACTTTGAGAACTACTGTACTAAATGTCTTCTAAGGTCCCTTTCAGATCAAAATCTATGATACTAGTATCTCATTTTCCCTGAACTGTGGGGAGAGAAATCATCTAATGTTGCAGTAACCCCAGAGTAATAAAAGAGATTTAGAGCAGTGAGGTGGTCCAGTGGACAGAGTACCCAGACTCAAGTCAGGAAGACTCATCCTCCTGAGTTCAAATCCAGCCCCAGTCACTTATTAGTTGTGTGACCCTGGGCAAGTCATTCAACACTATTTGCCTCAGTTTCCTCATCTGTAAAATAAGCTGGAGAAGGAAATGATAAATCACTTCAGTATCTTTGCCAAGAAGACCCCAAATGGGATCATGAAGAGTCAGACACACCTGAAACAGCTGGATGATAACAACAAACAACAAAAGAGATTTATGTTTAAAAGTGTCTATATATTTTCATGAACGTTCCCCAGCATGTACAAAAAAATGTTATTTTCTTTGAGCAATGGAAGAATGGGTTAAACCAACAATAACAGTTATTTATCACAAAGCTCTTTATAACAACTCACTTATCAATCTGGGAATCTATTATCTTTGATAAAACTTATTCACCTAACAGCACACTAAATAAGGAAATTGCATACAATGACAACAAAAGCAATATGCGTCCGAAGAGGTCCATGTTCCATAGGCATGCCTAATCAATGCTTTAGAGAATACCCATAGCCACAGCACCACCTGCTACCAAATGAACCCACAGTTATTCATACTTAATCTGGAGATGGAAAAGGGTTTGCTCCTTAACATCCATCTAAATGCTATAAAGGAGACACGTGAGATACTGAAGAAATGGCATTAAGGGCAGGATACACACCCATCTTATGCAAACCCCCCAAATATGTGGTTGTGGTTTGTTCTTTGTTCTCAAAGAGTACCATGACATCAAAGAGGTGATGTCATGACATGCAAGTGAATTGGATTTAAGTGATGCAGGGCTGTGCAAGGTCACCAGCTTCACTTTTTCCTCTGAACCTTCTAGGTCCAGTAGCCAGAAACAGATCAGGACAACTGGAGATGGCCCTGGATGCAGTGAGAGACCTTGGCCTTAATAATTACTTTAACCAAGTACCAGAAATGTCTGCTGATTAGACATAATATTTCTATTCATTAAGCTCAGCAATTAGGGAAACTGGTTATCTGGAAGAAAAACATGCTCACAAACTAGTGATGCCTTTTTGTGGGGGGGGGGGGGGGACGGGGGGAGGTGGCGCTGCTGCCTGAGATCTGCCAGGACCACTCTGAGGAAGCTGTGGCCTTTACCTGCTCCTCTGGCAACACTGACACCCAGGAATATGATATTATAAATTATCAATTTATACCAGAAATTATAAATTATCTCACACATTCCTCTATTGTAAAAGTTACTTGGTCATTTCTTTTAAAAAGTCCTATTATATTTATTCTACATTGCATTTGAAATATGTATATATCAATGTATTTGTAAATCCAGTTTCCAGTACCCCAATAATTATCAGAAATCAGAAATGATCAATCTGGTTGTTTCATTAACTCCCAGACACAACTTTTGTTCTGTCTCCTACCTTCCCGGACTTCCTGCCAATACTACCTGTGTACCAGGTCTGTCCTGGCTGTCTTTTCCCACACTGCTAGGGTCTTCCCTCTGAAATTACTACGAATTATACTGTACACAGACACACTGCGCACAATTGTTTGAACATTGTCTCTCCATTTGAGTGTGAGGTGCTTGATGGTAGGGATTATTTTTGCCTTCCTTTTTATCTCATTAGCATAGTGCCTGGCCAATAGTAGGCACTTGAATTCCAGACGCAATGACGATATGCTAAAGTCAAAGGATAGGCCAAAACAAGGGTAATATTACACATGCAAACTAGAGAGAAAAACAGAAACCTCAATGTTTGCTGAGACGTGTCAACTTTTGATTTCCCCAAAGAAGTTTACGGTTGTTGAAGAAGGAAGGAAATATACGAGAACACTGTAGGATATCCACATATGACATTTCACAGGAAGATTCTTACTATAACCTAATGATAACAGAACTCAAAGGCTGAAAATTCCTTTCTGATATTAATGTTTTCAAAACCTCTTATGCCTTATGTATATTAACTCATTTGAATCTTACAACCCTATCTCAGGAGGAAACTGAGACTTCCAGAAATTTCTCAGTTACCACTATTTAGGGACAGAGGAAAAAAGTATCTGAATGGCAAATGACAGAGAAGGAAGTTCCAGAGAGGTGTGAACACTACTAACAAATGTAAGGTGTTAAATTTTTTGATAATTTTAATAATGAGGCTACAAAGCTAGTAAGTACCAGATCTAGGAGTCAAACGTGGGTTTTCTTCTATTGGGAAAGACATCTTTACCTCTTCCTTCTTCACCACTCATCCCCATTTCAATTACCTGCCACTGTATCCCTCACCCCTGCTCCCACCTTTCCAGGTGAACTACAGTAGTTCAGATCATGATTTTTGTTCCATACTCGATCTATCTTTCACATCCACCAGATTAATTTTGTTAATTAATATATGTAATCAAATTATTCCCACAAGTCAAAAACATTCAACGCTTCCTCAATGCTTAACAAGTAAAATACAAACTACTTAGCCTGGCATTCAAGGCCTTCCACAAGGCAGCTGAAACCAAATGTCAGAATTGCCATATATTTCTTAACTCCACATTCTGTATATTATAGTCAAACTGAACTATTCTTTGATAAAAAAAAAAATCTTACTCTTTCCTCTTCTCCTTGATCTTCTCATCCTATTATGTAAAGACATGTCCTTTATAGGGTTTTTTTTTTCTTTTTTGGAGGGGGGAAGGCACAGGGTGATTGGGGTTAAGTGACTTGCCCAGGTCACACAGCTAGTAAGTGGTAAGTGTCTGAGGCTGGATTTGAACTCATGTCCGCCTGACTCCAGGGCCAGTGCTCTATTCACTGTGCCACCTAGCCTTCCCTCCTTTACAGGTTTTTTAGAAAATGTTGGTTATCTATATATTTTCTTAGTTTCCTACTGGATTGTAAGCCTCTAGAGAGTTTCAGGGACCCGTCCATGTTTATTGTATATTTTAAAGGGCTAGTACAGTGACCACACAATCTGTGCTGAATCATTTTTTTAAACTAAATTGAAGTTTGTGGGAGGAGAAAACTAAGCACATGTAAATAAAGAACAAAAATATTAAGAGGTTAAAAAATACTAAGATTTCTTAAAGCAATACATGATTAAATGTTTTTGAGTTCCTAGGAAGAATGAGTTCCTAAGAAGAAGACTGTATTATGGGGCAAAGTATAGAGGAAGAACTCATTGGTGACGCAGAAATTAAATGGGATTTTAAAGGATATGTAAGACTTTGGCAGGAAGAGAAAGCTTACACAAGAAAGCTTTGTGTATACCCAACTGGCAGGAGGATGAAAAATGCTAGGAAGGTAGGCAGAGGGGATGGAATGCCAGGTCAAAGACCTTTCCTGATATAGAGGTGACACTTAGAAATGTGAAAAAGAGAACCATAGTACATTTAGGAGAGATGACTCTTTAGCTTAGAAACAGAAACCAAAACAAATGCTAAGAAATTGTTAATTCTCACATTCTGACAACCAAAAAATTTACCAATCTGCATCCAGTCTTGATGTGAGCTTCTCTGAGCTTACCTGGACTGCCACTAGGAATGACAGACTGTCTGTCACCAGTCCCATGCTCCAAATCTCCCCAACATGACAGGGCCTGCTTGAACATGCACTCCTTTGTTATTGCCTTTGACTTTGTCAAGCAATTCATTCCACAGCTATTTTCCATTGACCCAAATAAATGATAATTAATTAGCTTAAATTATAGTTTCAAATTTCCACACTTGTATGACTTTTCTTCTTTTATCACTGTTGCAGTTCTCTGATCTCTTTGGTCATGTTTCCGACTGTCTGCTTTAGTTAGTTTCAGAATGATAATAACCTGAGATCTCTTTTCCCAAAAATCATATGTACAACTCCTAAAAATATAAACATAAGAAGGAATCAGAAGATTCAGTTTTTAATCTTGGTTCTAGCACTTAACTAGACATTTGACTTTACAAAACTCACAACTCTCTAGAACTTTAGTTAATTATTTTGTAGAAACTGGCAATTCTACTACCTGGCCTCTCCACCTTACAGGGTAGTTGTAAGGATTAATTCAATTCAATAATGATTTTCTGTTAAGGACTAAGTGCAGTAATGGTAGGTGATACAAAGACAAATAAAACTCTGCTTTCCTTAACACAGCTGTAAAATGTTATACAAATACAAGATTTACTATTGCAATTGCTTTGGCAGTGTCAGTCTTTAAAATCATGGGCCAGTGTATGGAACTCCCAGGGTGGAAAGTCTGTCCTTCCAAAGCAGATTGGCAACTCATCATCAACCAACAGTTTTGGAGAGTGGCTGAAAGTCAGGACGCTATCCATCGTGCTATCCTGCCTATCATTTGTATGCACACACACATATTATGTAGATTTTTTAAAAACAGGAAAAAAAAGATTATTTAATGTGTAAAACTATAAAGAAAATCTTTAAGACCACAAATAATCATCTCAAAAATTTTATTCATGAAAATGAGAGCCAAATTTGGATTGGAATAATTTTTTCACAAGATTAATTTGAAATGTATTATTGTTTTTTTGATTTAACAAAATAGTCAAATAACCTATATTGGCATGAGATTCTTCAATCATAAAACAGTGGAGTTGGGCTACATAGGACTAAGGTCCCCTCCAATTTTGTTGGCTTTGATGCTGTGGAAGAGTACTACATATATTTGATATATTGCCTCGGTTTCCTTAGAGTATAAATTTCATTGCAGTTTAAAATTAAACACGTGAATAATGTGTTTATTGAATAAATAATGTGTTTATTGAATAAAATTTGAATAAAATGAATAAATGAAAGTTACAGGATCATATGAGAAATTCCCCTTTTCAGAAACAGCTTACTTCTCTGTTGTAGTAGTATGACTGGTATGGCTGGTTGAATAGTATCATTTTACCATGATTGACCATGATAATGAAATGTTCTTGGTTCCCAGCGGCACAGTATACAAGAACAACACCATCTTTTTACTCACCAGGAGTTTATTCAATAGTGGGTTGATAGAGTAAGACCTATACTTTTGGAAAATCACCTTGGCCAATGAATGGAGGATGAATTGGAATGGAGGGAGACTTGAGGTATTGATATCAATTAGAAGGGTAATGAAGGCAAGCCATTATAAGGGCCTGAAACTAAGGGGATGGATGGCTAGTTGATTAAAGAGACATATGAGAGATGTTGTGAAGGCAGAAATGAGAAGATTTGTCAAAACATTATATTGAAAAGATAAGGATGACACCAAAGTTGCAAACCTGGGTGACTGGCAGGATGGCAGTACCCTCAACAATAACAGGGATATCTGGAGGAGGGGAGAGTTTAGAGGGGTGAAATAAGAAGGAGACTGAGAATATACGTAAGTACCCAATATCGAAAGGACTTTCCCCTTGCTGTTCATCCTCTGTCTTTGAAGAAGACCAAGGACATCATGGGGTGATGTCTAGACTCCAGCATGAACTGGATTTCAGTGAAGCAGAGCTGCACAAAGTTTCAGCCTCATTCTCTTCCAGAATCTGGCTATGGCCCAGAGCACAGTGGATAAATCACTGAAGGATTTTCACAATACAAAATGGAAGGCGGGGTTTATGCCGTAGAAAAGGACCCAGAAAAAAGTTAAGGGAAGACCGAAACAATGAGGGAAATTACAAGACAAAGAAGGCAAAGATGCATAAAAGACACACACAAAAAGATGACAGGACTCCTAAAACAGGCTTTAAAAATCCCCAAATGCACTATAGTGTCACCTCATACAGCAGTGAGCCAAGACCGTTATATCCTATTAGTAACATTCCCAATAGGTTTTCTGAACAAGCTACTTCCAGAACCTAGGATTTCATTAGTGTGGATACTCTCTCCTCTGACACTGATTATATAGCCTTTTCTGTGCCTTAGTAAATGAGAGTTCATGAATTGCTGTGGCCAAAAAAACTCAGTTACCTGTCAACCACCCTTCTGGTGATGAACTGCTCTTTAGAACTAGTCAGTCCTTGACCAGGAAAACACACACAGAAGAGCTTATCAGGCAGTGTCAGAGCTGGTGTTCATATGATCAGCATAGCCCTTAAAAACCTATGGTCACAGTGAGGCTTTGGAATAGGACATTAAGGAAGGAGTAGTATTGTTATTACTCAATGGCTTCTTGCCCTTGAGGCCCTGGGGATACAGGGTGGCTCGTCTTGAATACTTCATGGTATGAGTATTGAATATAGTTATAATCACCACCCCACATACTGAGAGACAGGGTAAGCCAATGTTCTGAACCCTAACTGACTTTGTTCACATTTGGAAGGATCTTATAAAATCAGAAACACCAGCCCCTGAGCTCTCACATAAGCATTCCATTATACATTCTTTCCTCTTCTCGTCTCTGTTTCACTTAACCTCTGGCCAGATCTTGTTTCCTCACAAGTCTCAGGGTCAGATTTTAATACAAAGATAAAGTAAAAAATTTGGCAGTTATTAATAATAAAATGACATAAACATTATCTTCATTATAGCACTTCTCTATTAAAAAATCTTAAATATTCCCTTACTGCCTACTCAAATGGATTTTTTTGGCCTTACTTTTGAAGTTGTCATCAATTAATCCATCCATATCTAACCTTGCTGTACATTTTTTTAATTGTGATTTCAATGGTATTGGAAAGTTAAGTAACTAATACTCATCAACATCAGAAGTATAATTTAAGTCAGTTGGTGGTGGTACAGAGAGGTCAATTAACTTGTCTAGGGTCACAAAGCATCATGTTACAAGGGAGACTTGTTCCCAGGTCTTCTTAGTACTATGTAAGTGTTGGCTATTATTTTTATTGTTGTTAATCTGTCAAGTCAACAAGTGTGTATTATGCACTTACTATGTGACAGGCACTCAACTTTTATTCAATTAAATTTAACAAACCTTTATTAAATGTTGTTATAAGTAAAGCAGAATTATTTGAATTTCCTACAGGGACCAGCATACTGTCAGCCATTACTAGGAATCCAATAAAGGCTTTCTGGTTGGTTTCTGGATAGTTCTAGAATAGACATACTTTATTTATGGAATTCAGAATTTATTTTTACTTTACTAATTTAACTTAATTTTATATATTAATAATTCATTTTATTAGGAATTCAGAAAAGAATCTAATTTTCTACAATTAACTGTCATAGAAAGCAAACAACTGGACCTCCAATTAATAATAAGACATGTTCTTATAAAGGAAAATTTACTTATAATTCTTTCTTTTTAGCAATTGGGGTTAAGTAACTTGCTCAAGGTTACACGGCCAGGTGTTTCTGGGTGGGTGCTGAGTGTCTGAGCCTGGATTTGATCCAGGTCATCCTGACACTGGAGCCGGTGCTCTTACTTGCTGTGCTACCTGGCTGCCCCACTGCCTTTATTCTTAAATTTATTATCAAAGCACTCCAAAACCAAGTCTAGCTGTTTAAAGAGTATAAAGCAAGTGGCATCTAAGAAATAACAATGAAAATCAGGCACAACAGTTTTGGTGGAACACATTGCTGAGTGATTTTGTTGCTACTGGATTATACTGTTCTGACATCCTAAGAGCTATTCCTAAGCTGTTGATCTAAACTTAATATGTGTCATTGCGAGTTGCAAAATATCCAACACATGCTACAATAAAAAGGATTTGGATTCAGGCAACCTAGGTTCAAATACCAATTCTGCTATTTACTACATATGAAACCCTGGATAAGTCACCCTCACTCTGAGCCTCAGTATTCATGAATGAATGAATGGCATTGGGTTAGGGTAGCTTTCTAAGATCCTGTAATGGTAAGGAAATTTGATGATCTTCCCTGCCCCTTAATAGATCTAGGGAATTAGAAGAGCTTCCCTGCCCCTTAATGGGCTTCACTTGAAGCCCAGCAGGAGAAATGGGCTTAGGGGAGGCTTGTGTTTCAGAAAGGCCCACACCTTTTGTTACTTTGTAACTAGGCAGTGGGTCACAAAGGTTGTGAAGTTCTCTGACCCTGGAGAAGGCTGTATACGTATATGTATATACACTCTGAGGTGAGATTTTGTTTTGGGGCTCACTTATGGAAGAGCTGAGTGATTTGGCCAGATGAGACTCTGGGCAGCTGTCCCCCCCCCCCCCAGTTTTGAAAACCCAGATGTTGGTGCTTCTTTTCCTGGTAACTAACGATATATGTATGTGATGGTCAGTCAGCTAGAAGCCCTGTCTGTTGGTCTGTTGAGCTGTGTTATTTTCTCTGTCTGTATTTTTTTTTGTCTGCTTGTAGTTTCTGTTTGTATTTTCTCGGAAGTTTAGGGTGCTGACTTTTTCCCCGGAACTAAGTAAGTGATATATTTTGAGTCGCTTTCCTTTAGAAAAGCAGATCAAAGAACCCGTGCTAGGAGCCATACTGGGTATGCGAGGATGCTTGCTGCTACAGATCTCTTCCAGCCCTATATCTAAGATCCAATGATGAACCCAAATTCCTTTATTTTGCCTTTCAGCAGATTCATTTAAATGTTCTTTCACTTATTAGCTTAAATATTCACTACTAACTAATTTACATGATAAAATTTTAGAAATTAATCAGACAGATCAGCTAGTTAAAACCTCCTAAAAACATGTTATTATATAACTTTTTAAAAAGTTTAGTCTTTGATATTGTTCCACTTTTCATATAAAATATTCTTTATATTACTCCCCACCCCTTCCAGTTTGACTACTTCTATTAAGATGTTTTAAAACCTAACCTACCCCAGTTCATTTTTCATTAAGGCCTCAAAATTCTGTAAATATATATATTACTGGGGTGGCTAGGTGGCACAGTGAATAGACCACCAGCCCTGGAATTAGGAGGACCTGAGTTCAAATCCAGCCTCAGACACTTGACACACTTACTAGCCATATGATTTTGGGCAAGTCACTTAACCGCAACTGCCCTCAAAAAAAAATATTACTAACTACTCAACATTAAAATCACTGCATTTGGAAACATAAGGATAGAAATTAGGTAGAAAATATCTTAATATCTCCACAGACTTCACTTAAGGCAGGAAATAGGATGTTAATGTATAATTCATCTTAACAGGAAAAAAAGGGAGTGAGCAAGGAACAGTTCTTTAATAGAAAAAAAGACACTTTCATTTGGAGGTAGCATCAAAAAGTGGGAAAAGAGCATTGTCCCTAGAGCAGAGATTCTTCACCTTTTGGGAATCATGGACCTTTTCAGTAGTCTGGTGAAACCTGTGGACCACTCCTCAGAACAATGTTTTCAAATGCATAAAATGAAACACATAGGATTACAAAGAAAACAAGTCATACTGAAATAGAGTTATTACAATATCTTAAAAAAAAAAAAACCTCATTCATCTAGGTTAAGAATGTCGCTCTAGATTTAGAGGCCTTGTGTTCAAACCTCATGTCAGATGTTTATTTCCTGTGAGATCAAGTCATTTATTATCAGGCCAAATCGCAGTTTCTTTATCTTTAAAATGAGAGGGGCTATACTAGGTAGCTGCTGAAGCCCCTTTCAGAACTAGATCAGTGAATCTATAACCAATACTACAAAGTAACGATAACAAAGCTTATATGTCAATAGGATACTTTGTACTGAATCAGAGGGTAAACACAATGAAGCAAGTTTTCTTTTCCTAAGGTTTCCACACATCATGGCTCATCTCAAAATTCCTACTATAGCTAACACATGCATGAAAAAGAAGGCCATGCATACATGCATTTCAAACTGGAGCTGTGAAACAGTTTTGTGTATACTCTCCTAAAAGAAATTTTTAAAAAATCAACATTGATAAAGGCCCTCCTCTATGCATTATAAATGGCCCTCCAATGGAGTAGGGTGCTCTCCTTTATTCTATAATAATAATAATAATAATAATAATAATTTTAATGCCTTCCCTCTGGATTACCCCCAATTTATCCTGAAAATCTCATGTACATAGTTATTTGTGTGCTGTCTCCTCTATTAGACTGGGAGCTCCATGAGAGAAGGGATTGTGTTTTACCTTTCTTTTTATGTCTACATCTTAGCACATAGTAGGTGTTTTAAAGGCCTTTGTAGGGCAAAGGGGTTGCTTGGGAGGTTTGGCTTTGCTGCTTAACCTTTCTTCAAACCAT
Organism: Petaurus breviceps papuanus; assembly: GCF_028583685.1. Taxonomy (NCBI): domain Eukaryota; kingdom Metazoa; phylum Chordata; class Mammalia; order Diprotodontia; family Petauridae; genus Petaurus; species Petaurus breviceps. The sequence continues at coordinate 5,243,806 of NW_027185665.1, forward strand.
GAGATCTCAAGCTGGAAGGGACTTCTCAATCACTCTATCACTTCCCTGCCCCTCTCCATCTCCCACTCCATCTTGAGGACGAGAAAAATGAAGACAAGGAAATTGAACTGATTTACCTAAGGTTAAGCTATGAGGAAGAGAATTAACATGGAAAAATCTAAGCTAATGACATCCTTCAGATGAACATAAACAAACATAACAAATTAAATCAAGCCTAGGGAAAGATTCTTTCATCGAGTAGATGTTTTCTGAAGGGGAGGTTTCTCTGCCTTGTCTCTTAGAAAAACAAACAACATTTATATATTATTTCCTGCAAAGTGAAGTGTTTTACTATCATATCTGTCCATAAATATAGGCCTTACATACAGAGTCCCACACTTGCTTGACTATTTTTCCCCCGGCCATTGACTCCCTCCTCACCTAAGTAGAAAAACATTGTCATCACGCTGAATACACAGAGTGTACAAACCATTTATATCTCCTGAGAATCAAGACAGCGACACATCCCACGATTAGAATCTTGCTCCCTCTGCTCATAGTTCACTACTCTGCCACCAAAGCTCCAAATTAGCCTGAGTCTACCTCTCATTAGCAAGTAAGCTTGTCAGCAATTCTTGGAGTCATAGCTCAACTGACAGTCTCCTCTGAACTCTGGTGACCCCCCCCACTCACCCCAAGACTATCACTGCTCATTCTTCTTGTCCAAGTCCCCTCCTGCGTTTCTCAGCTGCCTTGCTGTGTGGCCCACTTGTACATCTGGTTGCTCTTGTTTGTTTTTTGATGGACAAAAGAGATTGTAGCATGATTATTTCTTCACTTCTATTTATTCTTTATGGTTTTCCCCTTATTGCATTATTTCCCTTTAAAAAAATGCTTCTTTTGGCTGACTTCTGTTTTTCCTGATAGCAAGGCCCACAAAGTGGAGCTGAGTACAGAATAACAGCATTCTGGCCAAAGGATAAAGCCAACTCAAAGAAATCAAGGCTGATGATTTTCATTCAACATTCAAGGCCCTTCATTTTCCCTTTCACCAAATAATTTCCCTGAGGCTAGCCCTCCTGTTAGCCAAGCTGTATCTCTGGCTAGGAATGTCATTATTACTAGTCAAAAAGAGAAAGAATAGAGATGAAAGAACACTGAAGAATGCCCCAGGAGGGGGGGGAAAGATGTCCTGAGATACAGAATTATTTCCATTCAGCATAGGACTGCTTTACAAATAATGTTCCAGCTTATCTTGAAGAGCACTGGGCCAGGAATCAAGAGGGTTATCCCAGCTCTGTCTCCAGCTACTTGTGTGGGATGGGACTTCTATGGCCTTGGTTTTCTCAACTGTTGAAATAGAAGGTTTGACTACAAGATCCCCAAAGCTAATTTCATCTCACAGTAATGGTATTTTTAAGACCAGATCAATAATATGCCTGTAGATCATCCCTAGTTTCCCAAGTCTGAGTCAAAACAAATCACTGTGAATTATTCATCAGCCATCAGTTCAAAAGCCAACCAATGTTGTAATTTGCAGCAGAGAGCATAATTATTCCTATATAACTACATGCAATGAGATGATAACACTAATAACACACCAATACAAATTACTGACCACAATAACAACTTTATTGAATTGTTTTTCATGTCTTAGGATTTGTTTCTTTTCAATTCCAAATGAATGAAAGGTCATTCATCCAAATAAGAGGATTTCTAATTACACTGAACTAACCGAATAGAGCAGATGTTTCTTTTACTGAGTTTATAGATGAAAAATAAGGAAATCTTTAGGCAAGATCATTCCTTGTCTTGAAGTCTGAAGGATGACAGCACCTATATTACCATCCATCTCTTGTCACAGCTTCACTGTGCATCTAGAGAATAGTGCCCTGTGACCCCTAGGCACCTAGTAAAAGTTTGTTGCTAAAGATGATAATCATAACTCAGGGGTGGGGAACCTGCAGCCCCAGGGTCACAGGTTCCCCACCCCTTATCATAACCCTGGGAATGAGAAGCTATTCCCAGGATGCTCAGCTGTTTTCTGCCTGAGACCTTCAGTGAGGATCAGGTAGTCTGCACTAAGGCAGAGAAAGGAACTGAAACAAACCACTGTCTCCAGTTGGCAGATCTCTTCCCTTGGTGTCTAGAATTAGTAGAAATGTCAAAGGAAAAACAGGAATTCTGATCACAACGGCTGCTGCCTGGTTCTGTCTGTCCTGTCTGCAAGGTCTTAGTTGCAGAAGAGAAAGAATGCCATTTATCTTATTGACAACAAAAACATTGTTGAAGTTCAAAAAAAATCACGTGTGTAATCATAATTTCAGAGCTTGTCTCCAAATTTCAAATCAAGCTGTGGTGGGAGCAATAACCTAAGGCCCTGATATAGGCAGGTTAGACTAGTTTTTTTTTTTTTTCCAAACAAGGAAATGAAACAGTCCGCTAAGATTTAATTGGTTCAAGGAACTAAAGTTCTTGCTGTTTGACAGCTTCCTGGTAGCCTGGGCACAGAAGCAGCCAGCACCCAAGAGACTGGAGCCTCTCTGTCAGGCTTCAGGCCTCGCACCAGCTGCAGGACCAGCAGAGGCACAGAAAGCTGCTCTCCGCTTTATCCTCAACTCTGTCTTTTCTCTGCTCCTAAATGTCCCTCTCCCATCCTGCAAATACTGCTAAGTAACTGTCTTCATACTCTTGGCTCTTCAGTGCTTATTTAGCAAAGGCCTGGAACATAAAAGGTGCTTAATAAATATTTACTGACTTGACGGAGTTAGGTTAACTTTTAGGTGAAGTATCACTGTTTTGTTTCTTTATGCTCTCGGTTCTAGGCCACCAGATTGGCCTGGTTGGTGCCGGCCTAGTACAAGGGTGAGGCATCTGTGGCTTCAAGGCCACCTGTGGCCCTCTAGGTCCTTGGGTGCAGGTGCATTCTTTTGAATGAGTCCAGGTTTGACAGAACACATCCTTTCATTAAGGGGATTTGTTCTGTAAAGTTTGGATTCAGTCAAAGGGCTGCACTTGAGGCCTCAAGGCCTCAGGTTCCCCACCCTGGCCTAGTACAAGACCCTTCTTGGGATCCCTCCCTTCTTCCAAGGCTCAGCTAAGGCATCGCCTCTCCTACATAAGTCCCTTCCCCTGGCGTTAGTGTTATACCCCTACTGAAATTACTCTATACACTTTGCATTTCCTCGTTTGGGTACAATTTCTATTTCCCTAGAGACAGCGTTGGTCCGGGAGTCAGGAAAACCTGATCAAATCTGGCCTAAAATACTTATTAGCTGTGTGACCCCAGACAAATCAATTGACTTCTGCCTGCCTCAGTTTCCTCAACTGTGAAATGGGAATGATAATAACATCTCTTACTTCATAGGGTTGTTGTGAGGATCAAATGAGATAACATTTCTAAAGCACTTAACACAAAACCTGGTACGTAGAGATCACTTAATAAATGATTATTTCCTTCCTCCCAAGCAGATTGCAAGCTCCTTGAAGGAAATGGCTACTTTACTTTTGCCTTTGGATCTCCTGTACCTAGTGCACAAAGTATTGATGCCTAATAAATGCTCATTGAATTCATGAGAAACAGTGCTTTGACATAATGCATTTTCTTTATAGTGAACTTATGGAATCTTGGAACTAGGGGTCAGGTTGTCCATGAATGCTTTCTCCAATACCCCCACACCATTTCCATCCATAGCCTTCATACAGGAAACTTAATTTCAAAGCAGCCCATTTTTAGATTATCCTAATTTTAAGTTCTGGTTCATTCAGAGTTGAAATCTGTCTCTCTAAAACTTCTGGAGTGGGCTGGTTCAAGATCTGTCCTCAAAAGTGACACAAAATAAATCTCTTTCCCAGGAAAGCCCTTCAAGTACTTGAGAACAATTACCAAACCTGCTTTTTTAAGTTTTTAAAGTCACCTGTTCATTTAAGTAATCCTCATACATGAAGATTTTGCATTCCCTCGATTGAAGGAAGAAGGCCCAGAGGCATTATTGCTGAAGGAACCAAAGAGATGATAAATCTAACTGAGCTCCTCATTCATAATCCATGGAACTCATGGTCTCCAGTCAATACAACTGCTAACAATTATGACAATTCTCTCACTCCAGCCTCTGGACTGTCAACTATGGTGTTTTTTCTGCTATACCCACATGGCCATGGCACTCTCTGCACTTCTCTCACTAACAGAAGTCCTTTTTCCTTCATGAAAACCTGTTCAAGTATTTACTGAGTACTTACGTTGGGTCAGGGATTAATCAAAATGCACTTTTAGAAGTAGTCCTCAAAGATTAACCTGAATTGACTATGATTATTTGTGGTATTGGTTGGCTAGGTGGTACAGTGGACAGAGTCCAGGGCCTGGAGTCAGGAAGACTCATATTCCTGAGTTCAAATCTGGCCTCAGACACTTACTAGCTGTGTGACCCTGGGCAAGTCACTTAACCTTTTTTGGTCTCAATTTCTTCATCTGTAAAATAAGTTGAAGAAGGAAATGGCAAACCACTCTAGTAACTTTAACAAGAAAATTCCAAATGGGGTCACAGAGAGTCAGAAATTACTAAAATGATTGATCAACAACCAAATCCTGGTCTCATCTTTACCAAAGATGAAATGACAACCGACATTACTTGGTGGGTTTTGGGGACATTTGTTGGGTTGAACTAATCTTTTGTTCATCTTCCAACCCTATCACTTAAAAAATAAATTCCTCGACCACAGAGGCCGTTCAACAACAAACATTTATTAAACACTGAGTCAATTACTGCAAACATATGGGTCGGGAGACTCAAAAGCAACAGTCGCTGGGGGAAAAATTAATACCCTTGCAATGTAATGAATTATTACGCTCATTACCGTACAACTGAAGAAAAGGTGCATTTTTCTTGCACATAAAGTATAATAACAAATATTTAGGGTAGTAAAAAGGCAACCAAAACACTATCCATGATCCCATAGGCATCTCAGATTTAATATGTGCAACTTAACTATTTCAGACTGACCCAGACACCCAAGTCCACAACATTGCACCATCACTCACATTACATATCCAATCATGGAGTCTTGCATTTTCTTTGGGCAGATTTATATGTGTACTTGCTGTTTCCTTGAATAAAATGTAAGCTCCTTTAGGGAAGAGGCTGTGAATACCCAGCACCTACTATAGAGCCTGGCCCATAGTAGGCAAGCACCTAATGAATGCTTGCTGGTCGATTGATAGAAAGAGCATTGGCTTTTGGCTCAGAGAATGTGAATGCTGGTCTGGCCTCTCCCATTTACTAGCTCTGTGATTGTAGGCAAAAGTTCCTCAGATTTTCTGCCCCTCATTTTCCTTATCTGAACAATGAAGGTACTAGTATTTATACTAATGCATGGGAAATCCTTTTACAAATGTCAGTGATCACTAAATTCCTAATGTAGGCTGAACACATGAGAATAATATCTCACTATTTCAATATGGGAGGGGAGGACACTCAGAGTATCTGGGCAGAACAGAAAACAGTTGGTATTTACACTCATTCTAAGCCATTAAAATCTAAACTGGACTCTGGAGGAGAATGAGACTGACCACTTTGTACAGCTCTGCCTCACTTAAATCCAATTTACTAGGACAAAGGACAAATAGCAATGACAATGGTTATTTCCAGGCTTGCAAAACACTTTCTTCACATGAGCATAGTGAGGTAGGTAGTATACAATCTGTCCATTTTTAAGATGGCAAAACTGAGGCTCAAAGAGGTAAATAACCATAAAAATTACCTTGTATTCATTTATTTTATATACACTTATAAGTGCATGTGTTTTCTTCTCTTTCTCCTTTCTCTCTCTCTTCTCCCAAGACATTGACAGATCACTGCCGACAGCGAAGGTTTTATTTTTGTCTTGTATCCCCAGAGCCTAGCCCAGTACCTAGCCCACAAGATATCTTTAATAAATGTCCATGAATTGAATTGATTGACCAATCTCTTGACTACAATCACAAATTGGTAATTGTGGGAAACGGGATGTCTGCACTCTGAGTCCCGTGCAGTCCATGGCATTGCTTCGGGTGGGGGCCCCGTTATTTCTAACAGCTCCATTGATTTCTCTCATAAACAGCACGTTGCCTGATTCCTAATAGCAGAACACCCACATGTACCACTCTCATGATATCCACTGCAGTTGTTTCTCAGCTGTCTATGTTAAGTGTGTCCCCGAGGTATCTGGCCTGCCCACCCTGTGCACGGCTGCCCTCCTCCACGTTCCGGTAAAACAGTTGTTAGAGAGGAGGATAGCAGAAAGCTTCAGGGGAGAGAGGCCTTTGTTCAAAAATCTCCAAATCCAAGTAAGTGACTGATCTGCAGGTCACCAATGTTAAGGATTGAATCTTGCTTTCTTCATACTCAATGGGCTAATCTATGCAGTAGATAGAGTACTAGACTTGGTATCAAGGCAACGTGGGTTCAAATTACCCTTCAGGCACTTACTAGCTGTTGACCCAGGTAGCTCACTCAACAGCTCTGGGCCTCAGTATTTAAGTCTGTAAAAAGAAGGATTTGGACTTGATTTCCTGTAAGACCCTCCTTAGAGCTAAATCTGTGATTCTATGATCTTGAGAGGAGGCTATAAAATCAAGGAAAACATTTGTCAGTATTATCCCATGGACGTTGAGCTTTGTGCCTTGTTGCTATGTGGGCTAGTCTTCTATCAAGTTGTTTTATTCATTTTTTTTAAGCCAGTACAATTTTTCATGTGCTTGTCTATTCCTATGCTATTAGATACTATGCTGTCAAGGAAACAAAAACCAATTTGTGACACTCAAATCATTCAATAAGCATTTCTTAAGTACTCATTGATATTCCAGGCACTGAGCTGGGTGCTAGAGACATCTAGAAGTGAGACAGTCCTCGCCTGAAAAAGCTCCTTAAGAATCTGGGTGGGGGAGAGGGTGACCATATTCACTATTGAAGAAAGGAGGCCATGACAAGGTTTCGCCGGGGAAAGCTGACATGTAACATTCTTCCTTTACTGGAATTTCAAATCATAACGTTTTACCGCTCTGTTGATGTACTAAATTATTAAAAATGTTCAGACAACATTTTCTGTTTGTGTAAGCCTGCATATGTTAAAGATAATTTCACAGAGTTGTACTTTATATACCACTAATCAGATTCCTGTTTCCATCTTTAAATCACCAAGGCAGGGTTGGTACAATGGGGGGAAAAAGAAGGCTGAGCTTGGAGCTCTAATCTTAGAAACCTGGGTTCTAATCCCAGGCCCAGCATTTACAAACTTAACTTTGGGCTATAATCTCTCTGAGCCTCAGTTTCCTCATTCATTACAAGTGAATAATAGCCAAAATACCTCCCCTATAATAGGTTACAGTGAGAAAATTGCTTTGCCTATTTTAAAGTTCTCTAGAAACATGGGTTTCTTCTTATCAGCAGCTGAGAAACTGTAACACAAGATCTTGAATGAAATTTTGGTTCAGTCTATTAACTAAAGGCAACAGATATAATAAAAAATCAAGGTCTGTATTCTCTCATCTTCTGGAGAACTCGGAATATTTTATTTAACTTTTTTCTATCAATTTAAAAACCTTCTACTCCATTTTAAGGAGTTCTCAAATAAGATGCGTTTGTTTAAACCTTGTATCCATCCTTATGCATACATTTTTGTTTACTCAACAATAGCTAGCATTTATACAATGCTTTAAGATTTGTGGAGTGCTTTATAAGTATTATCTTGTTTTTACCCTCAAGGAATCCCTGGAAGAAAGGTGATACATTTTTTTCAGATGAGAAAACTGAGGAAGGCAGAGGATAAGTACCTTGCTCTGGGTCTCACAACTAGTAAGTGTTGGATGCAAGATTCGAACTCCTATATTCTTGATTCCAGGTCCAGAACCATATCCACTAGCTGCCCTAAATTTTATCTGTATTATTGTACAGCTACAAAGATATATATCCCACATATACCATATTAATTATATGATCTATTTAATTACATAATTATACAATTGATCATATATAGTGTGATTATGTTACATAATCATATCAACATATCATTTATGTAAAATTTGTTAATATAAGTAAATAATATATTAAAAGATTTTACATAAATGATTATATATTAAATTGCCTTTTTGCTTAAAAAAAAAGCCACAGTAAACTAACCAGTAGTGAGTCCACAGACTAGATTTCTTGGGCCAGATCACTTTTCTCTGCAGCTTATTCGGCATATAAATGAAAGAGATTTCCTTTTCCACCCCTTCCCCCACGTCTCTGGGTTCCCTCTAGACCAAATCACCCAAAGAACTCTTCCATCCAGTGGAGGAGATGATCAGGAGGTCTTAAGTGTGCAAACCAAATGCCTTACATGTGCCAGGCCTTAGTCATCATGGTCCCCAATCGCTAGAATCACTCAGTGGGGACTGGGACTATGTCCCAGTATTGAAGAGCTCATTAAACTAGGATTGCCTAGATTCATTACATAGTGTCTTGTTTTGAGGTGCTATATGATACACAGAGACTTAGCCCAATGCCTGGCATATAGCAAGCACTCAATAAATGCTTGTTGACTGACTAAAAGGATATGTTTGCTTCTTAGAATTTTGGTTGGTATTAATCCAAGTGCCACTCTTCTTCGGGGAATGTAAGTTATGTTTTATTCTTAAGTTTCATTATAGCAGACATTCTAATGGTCTTCTCTGATTCCTAAAAGCATCTGTGTATTATCTGTCTTGGTGAAAGAGTTCTCGGTATGAACCAGGTCAGTTTGTGGCAGAGGTACCTTAGCATTGGGAAGCTACATAAGAATAGTGTCTGTTTCTTCCATACTCCCCATGAAAGAATAAGTCAGGATGTCTACAATTCATGAAGCATGTTTGGGAAGCAAAGAGTTTCTTGCTCTAGCTTCTTCATTATATTGCTTAGCTTGCTAAGACTAACTGGCTATGCCACACTATGCACTGGGCAAGCAGGTTGGGTTTCACATTGACATACTAAACACAATTCAGATTCATGATGCTTGTTCAAAGACAGACCAGATGAACCATAGCATTTAATAAAAACCTTCCAATCCTCTGAATATCCATGATTGGGAGATATAAGTTCAGGTGATGAATCTGGTAGAAAATGGTATGGGTCAGATCTGGTGCTGCAATAAAGTGGGATTGTAGAGGGAGTTGCCGGTATTCATCATTCTCCCACTAGCTCTTCAATTTCAGAAATCTGACTTATAGGTGCCATTGGTTCTTTTGGCATGCTACCGTGCTCTATAACCATTATCTTGGAATGATTGAAAACAGATGAAGCACAGGCCCCTGTGGGGGCATGAGGGACAAGAAGGTAAGCTCAAGTTGAGCACAACTTCCTGAGGCTGGTTGTTCCATAGGATTTATGAGATATACCCCTTAAAAGGCCTAGGCGATATGAATCCTAGATGTGATTTTTCTTGTTGTGAAATCATTACTATAGCTTATCATCCAATGGGGTCACTTCATATTTGTTTATACATTTTAGAGAGAAAATAGAATCCACTATAGTTAATGTAGCAAGAGGAACCAAGGCTTTTGAAGGTCTGGGGTAGAATACATTCTTATTTCTATGAGCAAATTCAGGAATTTAAAGACAGAAAGGCAACAAGAAATTGTGTAACAAGAATCTGCCAGAGGGGTCTGAAAAACCTGGCCTTAAGTCCCATTTCTGACTATTGCTTAGAAAGCAGAAAGCATCTAAGTGTATAAATTCATCACATTCTGTTATAGTCTCCAATAGTCTATGAATTTTAAAACCAATCCAATCATAGCTCATCAATTCTACACTCAGGTAACTGGCAAACTCCTCTTTCGTGGACATGGCTATACACTAGGAAATGAGCTGAACAGGTCTCTGTGACAGCTTTCTCTCTCTTATTCATCTCCTCTCCCCTCACTCCCACCATCTCTGCAAACACATGTCTATCTATGTATATGTATGCATTTTTGTGTGTATCTACAACTATACACACATGAAACTCATCAATATTTAAATTCCTATACTTTACTCACAGAATATCTCTTCACAACACATTTATATAATACAAAATTCTAATAAGATTGTTATCTGGCTTCTAAACCCACAGTTGGATGGAAACTGTCACTAAAAGAGCAAAGGGAATGCTATGAGAGTATATTTATGGAAGCAAGGAAAGAAATAGAAAAGAGAAAAACTTTTTAAAGTAAGAGTTTAAAATCATATGGCCCTATATACCTTAGGGGATTACTCTTTCAAGGTAAAGCACAAGAACTGACACTTACAATCAAGAAGTTGTTAAATTGCCTAAAATCTGTGATATTTAAGAGGGTCTAGAATATTCGATATTTGACAGCTTAAAATAGTTTCCATTCAAACTAATTAAAGTTACTTAAATGGTGATCATAAAAGACTTATTTGGTCCAAAGGATCCAAAGTGTTAAGTATACTCAATTTCCAGTTACTTTAACGTGTTTTTCTAACATGAATTGATATAAAATGAAGTAGAGCCAAGAAACATAAACAGTGGCTCCAGCAACACAAACGGAAAAAACAATTACCACAAAACAGTGTAAAATTAATTTTGGAAAATTATAAAGAACAAGCTTAGTCCCAAAGAAGACATAAAGAAGACTTCTTCCCATTACTTCTTTGTAGAGTTGGTAATGGTGGGGGTGTCCATGGGAGTGGATTATTGCATAAATTGTTAATTTTTTTTCAATATATTTTTATTGATGTTCCTGATTTTTTCTCTTTTTTACTTAAAAAAAAAGTTTTGTTATATGGGATGGCTCTCTTGGAGGGGAGAGGGAGAGAGGAGAAGGGGCAATATAAGTGACATGAGAAACAAAAGATATCAATAAAATATTTTTTCGGGGTGGCTAGTTGGCACAGTGAATAGAGCACTGGCCCTGGAGTCAGGAGGACCTGGGTTCAAGTCCGACCTCAGACACTTAACACACAAAAAAACTAGCCATGTGACCTTGGGCAAGTCACTTAACCCCAACTGCCCTCAAAAAAATAAAAATAAATAAAATATTTTTTCAATTAGTTCTCTCACATTTAGATACTTTTGAGAACAAAATTCTTGAAAAGGTATACTTTAAAATCTTCAATTTAAAGATTTCACACATCTTAAAATGTAGATGTTATACAGTTTTGATTTTCCATCAAAATGTGTTATTTAAAGACTTGGTGAGAATTAATCAATACTGAATAAATACTCAGCAAGTAGATTACCCAAGGAAAGAATGAGCAATCCCTTTACCTCTCTAATTCAAAAACAAAAAACAAACAAAAAAGGAGCCAGAGGCAGTTTAGGATGCAAAGAGAAAACCAGAATGGGAAAATTGGCAAATGGTATAGAAGGCTGTGTGTGTGTGTGTGTGTGTGTGTGTGTGTGTGTGTG
>NW_027185665.1:5255194-5262120 GCF_028583685.1 Petaurus breviceps papuanus
TGTGTGTGTGTGTGTGTGTGTGTGTGTGTGTGTGTGTGAAGAATTTATCAACATTGCTCTTAAAAGTGAATGGAGGGGCGGCCAGGTAGCACAGCCAGTAAGAGCACCAGCTCCAGTGTCAGGATGGATGACCTGGAGATCAAATCCTGAGCTCAGACACTTAGCACCCACCCAGAAACACCTGACCGTGTAACCTTGAGCAAGTTTTAAAGCAGATTGCTTTAAAAAAAACCAGATTGCTTAAAAAAAAAAAAAGTGAACGGAAACGATATTTTTGCTAGAATTAACTATCAAACAGAAAAGCTAAACTAATAGTCACGACTAAGTTTTTCATCACGAGCAGACACTTTAGTCATCTATTGTTTTTGTACAATGGCATCTTTATGGTCAAAGACAAACTCATAATATGCTCAAAGATTTTTATGCCGCCCTCTCCATGAACAAGCGAAATAACTAGCTGCTGTGATTACTACCCCTGGTCCTATTAACACCAGCAAACAAATGGGTCAACCTAGTCATTCCCAGGCCCAAATTAGTAACAGTGATATACTGCACACCATAGAAAGCAGCCATGAATTATTCATTTAAATTCCTCTCTTAGAAATAAGCATACTCCATAATGAAACATAACACGATTGCTATTGTACTGGGATGAATGTCTACCCTGCTGGGTAATCAAGCATCTGCTGGCAGGTCATTTAGAATTCACCTGTTTACAAAGCATTCTCACCAACGAGCACTGTTCGAAACTGGAGGAATTATACTGGTCAGGAAAGACTGTACTGAAGTTTACAACTTCAAGAAAAAAATCAAAAGAAAATTTTAGTTCCATTTAGTTCTTAAGTGTGGTGTGTTTAAAAATAATTATGTGGGCAATCAGGAATACTCTTTTTTCTGTGTCTCCCTGCTGTTTTCCCCTTCTCTACAAAAAAAAAGTGTGTGTGTATGTGTGTGTGTGTGTGTGTGTGTGTGTGTGTGTGGTGTTGGGGGGAAGAAGCAAGGTGACAATGGGATGCAGGAACATCCTTTTAACTGGCAGAGACACAAGATGGGGCAAAGACTATTTTGAGAAAGAATGATTGTGCCAGCTACAACTTGCTTCCTCCTTCACAGTTAATGTGAGCTACTAGGTGATTAATTAAGTTTTCCATCTGATTTGTATCAGTCTAAAGTAACATATGAAAATTAGGTCAATCTATGCACTAGCAATAATACCAGCCACAGCCATAGTAGTGAAGCACATAGTGGGAAATCAAACACTGGTGGGATTTTGGTGAACTATTTTAAAACTATTTTAGATCCTAACAACCGCTGTATCAGGCAGGAAATATTGGTATATCTATTGATGCCTTTCTGAGCATTTTAAAGCAATGTCTAAAAAAAGTCTTCCATCTCAGCTCTATTAATAATGAAGCTAGAATTGCAAATATAAGCCATCACTTTCCTTCCCCACACAGCTCACTCTCTTGCGCCACGTTTTTGTTGCCTCCATCCTCTGCCCTGCCTTCAAACAAATCTGCCTACATTTGTTTTGGTTGGCATCAGCCATCAGCATTCCAACACAAGTCACCTGATTTCAGAAGCAATATGGTAAAACTTACAAAACAGGAAGCGTGTTTAAAAGTAAAAACACTCTTCACTGAGGTGCATGGGAGCCATAATCATTGAAAGTATAAAAAAAAACAAAATGAAGCATTTTTTGAAACTACAGTCCTTGCACTATGAATGTGCCCCATACTGCAAATTACTCATTGCCCAATGGCTCTCAGATTGAAAAATAGGTACTGAAGAACTCTCTGTCAGCTCCCAGAAGACAGAGATCTTAATTCTAGTAGTTTCATTCTCCCCTCATGACACAGTGCTTGGTTTTAAGAAAATGCCCATCAGTTCTAAAACTGCCATATGGGGACATTCTCACAAGGCCTATGTAGCTTGGGGAGTGGGAGGGAAGTACAGAATTATTCCCTTATTCTATTTCCTTTCATTCTCTTTCCTTCTCCATCCAGTAACACTTTAAAAAAAAAGTCAGCAGCAGGGAGAAAAGTTTTTCATGTGCCTGTCACTGTTTTTCTAAATGACTGATTTAAAAATTCTCTCTCCCCATCACTATTCATATGCTCTCACTGAACAGAAATTTCAGTATGTTTCAAGCCCTTAGCCTGGTGAGGGAACACATGACTTAACTAGAGGGCACAAACAATTACATCAGAAGCTGAGCAAAACAGATGTGAAAACCCCAGTCTGGGATAATGCTTCTGAAGGGCCTGTCCCACTTTGTATGAATCTTGCTGTATAAATGAGCTATTTTAAAAGGCGAGAATCTGTTTTGTGGCCCACACATTATTCATCAATGGACAAATAAGCCTTGCAAAATGGGATCTGAAAAGAGCAGATTTTCCAGAGCAAAATTACAAAAATAAAAACAGCCATGTCTATGACATACACATCAGTGTTTGAATATTATGAAATAATGTTCCATTTAAGAAAACCTGAAGTCTCCATGGTACTATGATGGAAAAATGACAGTGTTAGGTTGGATTACGGGCATAACCTTGGACAAGTACCTTAACTTCTCTGTGCCATGACCTCTCCATCTACAAAATGACAGGTTGGAATAGCTAATCAATCCCTCAGGTTCCTTCCAAATCTGTTGATAGAATCAAAAATCTAGAGCTAGAATAGACCTCAGAGTTCATCTAGTCCAACCGCCTCATTTTACAGATGAGCAAACTGAGTCCCAGAGAAAATTTCTGATGGATAAACATGGGGAGAACAGCATAGGCAAACCATCTAACCCCACTTAGTAGAAAGCATAGAATATGAGACCGTCTTCCCTAAGTGCTATCCAGTAGCTTGATAGTAAAGGAATCTGCACAGAATTCTGGCAGAGAAAATAACAGCAATGATAATAATAACAACAACAATATGTATAAGGTTTGCAAAATCTTTACATGAAATATCTCATTTAATACTCACAACAGCCCAGTGAGCTAGATGCTTTAAGTTTCTCAGTTTAAAGATGAGGAAACTTGGGGCAGCTAGGCAGTTCAGTGAATAGAGCTCTGGCCCTGGAGTCAGGAGAAACTGAGTTCAAATCTGGCCTCAGACACTTAACACTTACTAGCAGAGTGACCTTGAGCAAATCACTTAACCCCAATTGCCCTGCCTTCCTCCCTCCAAAAAGACAAAAAACTTAAAAGATGAGGAAGCTGAAGCTGGGTCTCAAGGGCACACAAGCCAGGTAGTCAGTGTCTGAGGCAATGTCTGAACTAAGTGAGTGCGCCAAATTCAGGGACAATGCTACCTAGGTGAATTCACTTTTTTAATTTATGAATCTTGCCTTCAGATAACCAAACGCCACAAAGGAAGAAGTAATAGAGAGAGAAGATCTTCTCTGGGGTATTCTTTTGAATTTATTTCTAAAGCTTCAATTCAAATTGATAACCATTTATTAAGCATCTACTATATGCCAGCCACCAAATCTACAAGCAAGATTACTGTACTATTCTAAATACTCTTGTCATGGGGAGACTTAGCTCTATTCACAAAATCCTCTAAAAAACTGCAACCTGCTTTTTAAAATGTAGATGAGGCTTGAAAATTAACATCCTCCTCCTTACATGGATTCCTCCCTCCCAAACCCACAATCAGACAAACAGAGAATCACCTTTTATTCTAATGTCTCCACACAATCTGCCTTTCCAGATTCAGGCTATTGTGGTTTTATTTCTTTATATTGTGGTTTAGGATAAGAGCAATGGCATCTCACAGACTGGTATAGGGTTAGATACCTAAGTTTCCTTCAGCTCTAGAATTCTATCATTCTGTGAGGTCTTTTTTATTCACCCTAAGCTGTTTCTTGTATTTTTTTTTCCCTAGAGGTAAGAGAAAAACAGATACTGAAACTCAGAGAAAGACACAGGAGAAAAAAAGACAGACACCGCCACAAGGTATTATGGAAAGAGGATTGAATATAATGTCAGGAGGCCTTGGTTTGAACTCTGGCTTCTATACTTAGCAGTTTAGTGACTTTGGGCAAGTCACTTAACTTCTCTTAGGCTCAATTTTCTCAGCAGTAAGAAAGGAATAACATATTGCCTACCTTTCAGGATCATTTTGAGGAAAATAATTTGTAAAACTTAATGCAATATAAAAATGTGAGCTCATACAATAGTGTGTACACACACACACACACACATACACACATACCACTAAAGTTCAGCTGTTAGCCAATGTTGACAGAGTTCTGGCTAATGTTAATTCTTGTAAAAATAAAAGGGTTCAAAGAAACATCACATAAAATGTGATGAATTTTTTTTGAGACAATATGGGAGGAGATGAAGATTAGCCTAGACCCACAACATCATTAGTTTAGAGAACTTCCAGGGGAAAAACCAATGCATATGGCCAACTGCTTTGAAAGTTACAATCTAGGAGTGGCTAGGTGGCACAGTGAGTAAAGCGCCTGCCCCAGAGTTGGGAGGACCTGAGTTTGGTTTTGATCTCCAACACTTAACACCCACACAAAAAGAAAATTAGCCGTGTAACCTTGGGCAAGTTACTTAACCCCAACTGCCCTCCAAAAGGAAAAAAAAAAAAAAGAAAGTTACAATCTAAGAGAGTTGCTTGTGGCTACAAATTTAAGAAAGTTACCCAGGGTCACACAGGCAGTTTTTGTCAAAGGAAAGACTCATCCAACTTGGAAGCTTTCTCTCTCCATATTATGCCATACTGCCTCTCTAACTGGGTAGGAAATATTACCAAATGTAGCATTTACTTGTTTTTTTTTTTTCCAATAGTGGACACAAATAGAGTTGTGGAATTTGAACTTAGCTGTAACACTCTTAATCAAACATCATTTTAGACCACTGGGGAAGGGAAAAACCTCCAGCAAAAGAAACTGACTAAAAAAATTACAGAGCAACAAAGAGAGAAAAGAAAAGGTTGTGAAGCGGAAGAGCAGCAAGAAATAGAGAAAAGGAGAGACTGGAATAGAAGGGGAAGGAAAACAAAGGAAGGAGCAAGGGATTCAGTAGGAAGGAATACTAATTAAGGAGTGAGGACCTAGCTTCACTGAAAATTCAGCACCACAATACAAGTCAGAGAGGAAGGACCTACAACTTGGGTTATATCCCTGAGACCATTCCTCAAGCTTTGTGTAAAGCAAATCCTGCAGACCCCAACACACCCACACACCCACACACAGACACACCCCCACACACGCGCACACACACACACGCACGCAATCCCCTTTAATTCTAGTGCCTTCCCTCTATTGATCTCCATCTTATTCTGTGTCTCTCTTGTTTGTACATAATTGTCTGCATGCTGTCTCTGTATTGAGACTGGGAGCTCCTTGAAAATGGGAATGTCCTTTCCCTTTCATTCTGTCCTCAGTACTTAGCACCGTGTCTGGCAAGGCTAGTTGACCGATGACGACAACAAAAGAAGTTGGCTACGTGACGTTGTACGGTACGAACTTGCTCCTCCACAAGCTCTCTGCAACATTTCCAGGTTTCTCATGACCTTTGTGGAGCTCGTTAAGAATTGTGAGGCTATCTGCCATCTTATCGTGCCCCTTTCAGAAGAGATTTCCTCACATTTGTGTCTTCGTTGCTTTAGAAACACAGAACCTTGATTTGGAAGAGAACTTACTCCAGAATATTATCATTGACCTTGTTCTGATGTTATATGCCATGTGGATCTATTGTTTCTGACGTGGATCCCGAAAGGATATGTGGTATCTGTGATAAGTGCAAGAATTTCACAGAATTGTGATTTCCCAGGTTATCTGGTTCAAACCTTAAACCTCATCAAAACAATTGAAATCACCTATTGTGTGCTAGATAGGCACTGTATCAGGGATAAAAGAACAATGAACAATCTCATTTACAACATACTTCAGAAAGGGTTGATCATCTAGTATTTGTTTAAAGACCTCCAGGGACAGGTTTTTGTGACCTTTCCAGATAGTGCATGATATTTTGGATAGTACCAGTTGCAAGAAAAGTTTTCTTAAACTTTTTTTGGTTTTTTTTTGGAGGGAGGAAGGCAGGACAATTGGGGTTAAGTGACTTACCCAAGATCACACAGCTAATAAGTGTTAAGTGTCTGAGGCTGGATTTGAACTTAGGTCCTCCTGACTCCAGAGACAGTACTCTGTTCACTGCACCACCTAGCTGCCCCTGGTTTTCTTAACATTGAACCAAAATTTTCCTCCGTACAACTTGTGTGACTTTATGTCCTTAGTTTTGTTACCTAGGTACTAGTATGCTTCTAATCCTGCTTCCCCCATGAATCTGATCAGTTTAATGTTACTGTGACCACATGAACTACGGCTTTTCCCTTCCTGAAGGACCAAGACGCTTAAATGATGGTCATATTATATTATTTTCTACTCATAAGTATCTAGCTGTTGAAAATGCCTAAAAAAGCTAAAAGATACAATCACCTTTGTAAACACCCTTCCTTCTGTTTCTCCACTCCACAATCAAGCCCTTTTGCTTGATTTTTGATTTAAAGATCTTGCTTTAGAGCTTTATAAATCAGTAACAAAACTATGGTAATACTGCAATCACTCTCATCACTCTAGCATCATAACATAGAAGTATGTGCCCTGAGAACTTCTACCCTAATGAATATCTCTTCCTTTTCCCTACCATGAACATCTCCACCCCCATAACTTCAAACAGGTACCTCACCCAAAACTGAAAACTCTATAAAGCCATCTATGTATGGTAAATTTTGATCAATGGAAGAGTATATTCCAAATCATTATATATCCAGTAAAACAAAATTATACTAAGAAATTAACACAGAAGTCACATCCTATTGTGTACTAGAAGAGGAAAAGCCATCTTTCTTTCTTTCCTTTTTTCCCCTTCCTTCCTTCCTTCCTTCCTTCCTTCCTTCCTTCCTTCCTTCCT